>NC_060210.1:168935000-169217500 GCF_021130785.1 Homalodisca vitripennis | reverse complement strand
ACTCGTTCTACCAATCAGTTGTTATTTCATATTTACCGAGTATTAGGTCTACTAGTTGTGTTTGTTTTTGTGTTGTGAGCGTGTGCTTTATTGAGCTGTTGTCATTACAACAATGGGTTACAATTTAAAAAAATTAAAGATCAAAAGAAATATATTTTTTTTACTAACATTTATTTGGAACTATTATAAGCTTAAAGTGAAATTAGTCGAAACTTCATTACAGTAGAACCCCTCATATCCGGCCACCACGGGACCGAGCCCCTGGCCGGATAACGATTCGGCCGGATAAACCAACCTACAGTACACAGCACTTGACGAAACAAAACAATTGTACTGTACTGTACTAACCGCACTGGAAATAATCAACGAACTGTTTACAGGTTAAACCTATTAGCTCAACTGAGGACAACACAGGAAAATGTAAACAAATAGATACACAAAAATAACGCAAGAGTCGTGGGAGACTAGTGCGTGCAACTGCGCGTCTGCAAGCCGTGGTAAATAAATTTCGATATTGGCTTCCGGGAAGTGGCCGGATAAACCGAGGTGCGGTAAAAACCGAGGCCGTATATGAGGGGTTCTACTGTAATTACAAGAACGTGCAATTAAAAGTGAACTTTGAAGATTTTACATTTACTATAAATTGATATTTTAACTGTCTGTACTTATATTCTTTTTTAAATATGCCATGTGCAAAAAAGTTTTTAACCTACTCTTTGGTTTTACAAAAAAATACATGTTCTACTCTTTGTATATTTTGTTACATCATATCTCCAATCATAACTTTTGTACAAATAAAAAACTTAATTCACTTTTTTGAATTTTTATATCTGCATACATTTGATAATAAAATAAGGATACGATAAAGTACAAAGTACCAAAAACAATTTATTACCGAGATAAATTTGATTACTAGATCTTGTGTTGTTACTTGAAACTATAATGTGTACGTTAAGGGTCTGTTGTTTGCTTCTTCTGATTGTTCAAGTTTAAACATGTTGAGTATCTGGACTTGAGTTGAGTATTCTTGGTCTTTCAGTGATGCGAGTTAGCTTCTTTTAAAAGAGTTAATATTTACTCTAAAATGTACATAATAATACTGTAACTAAGACTAGGGGTTTAAAGAACTTTTTACATTCCATGTCTTGTATTGTAATTCTGATTTAATTTAGTGTACTTTCACAATAACATTGAACACACAAATGATCCTTAATGTTTTCATTGTTATGTTCAACATCATGACATAGAGAGCTATGAGAACTGTAACAACTATTGTGTCTCGATATCTTTATGGTGCGTGCCATCTCCTTAAGTACATGCTTATATCTCAAAGCATGCAGAATAAATTCTTAGATCTTCTTATGATATTTTTGAGGCACTCATATTTTGACTCTTTGTGTACAACTCTAATAACGAAATAGTTAATAAGTATTGTTATTACTTAAAATGTAAATAACAGTGTTAAAAATGTTTAAGTATATCTTAGCAGGGAAAATATCCTTTCAACGAAAAAAAAAAAAAAAAAAAAAAAAAAAAAGAAACTAAACATTGCAAATATCTTGGGTGATGAGTATTATTTTAAACAGTTCATTTATTGGAATTTGGACGATAATAACAATGGAGTATATTGTTGTACAAAAATATTAATAATATATCTTGTATAAAATATTTTTGGATTTTGTTTACAACAATTGCTTTGTTTATAATTTCTTTGTAATGTCTGTTTTAAACAGGTAAAGTTTGATAAAAAATTGTTGGATTTTGACTATGGGGAGGAAGAAGATGAGGATGGAACTCCAGCTCAGCATCATCATCATCAGCAGCAACAACAGCAGCAGCAAGTGGTAGCTGGTCTAGACTCAATCGGCAGGTACATGCACGTTAAGTTTTAGATTGATTATAGTATTAAGTGGTGACGGTTGTCAAATCAGATTTTAAATCTTAACCCTTTGAGTGCCAAGGGCCAATTTAATCGGCCTAGCAACGTTTCCGCATAGTGCCAAGGGCCGATGTAATTGGCCCGATGGTATTGACGAAAATTGCCAAGGGCCGACTAGATCGGCCTTTCCAACATAGAGCGATAAACTGGACCCCTTACTAAAAGATATCATACGTGCATTGTGTTGATATATGTAAGACATTGGCCCTATAGATTATTATTTTTTGCGTCATTTTCCCATAACTTTTGCTAGAAACTGTGTATATGTGTTTTCTTAGTGTCATTGTAATTCTACTGAATAGGTTGCAATTTTAAAATTTAAATCACCTTCTACCCTACAGAAGATAGTATTATTTGCAGTCAGTACATTGCAATAATTATATCCTAATTTTTCAGATTTCACACAGACCTGGAAAATAAGGGAATTTTAAAAGATGCCAGCAGTCAGGAAATATAGATTTAAAAAATAAGAATTCAGGGAATTTTTGCTGCAATACAAATTTAGGTATATTATTTATGTTTTTCCAAAAATAAGTATATCTGGTCGGTTAAAAAAATTCAGTTTTGATATATCAAAGTAAGTGGGTTTTTTCCAAGAGACCATTACCGTATGATGTAGAACATACTATTAATTAGCAGAGCATTGAATGTTTGTAATGATGTAACAATGTTCATTGGGAGTTAGAAATGTCTGCTAACCATTGAAAAATTACAAAACAAACAAAAAATTACTTCATGATATGCACGTCAGCGTTTTTCAAATAAACTTTAATGGTTTGTGAAACTTTCTTGAGAGAAGTTCAGTTTCCAAAACTTTAAGGTTCATTTCACCAGTCAGATCTGTACTATTAGCGAATAGAGTGTAGCTGAAAGACCAGGTATTCGCTTCAAATGCACACACCCATGAGTGCAAAAGGTTGGGGCCAGCCTAGCACCTGCATTTTTTCTGTCCCTCTTCCTATAGTCAGACTTGAACTCAATGGTAGAACCTCTCAACAGAAAGAGACCAATACTCCTAACTGATGCCTTTTTTTAAAAGAGACAGCATTATCCTTGGCCAGATTAACATTAAGATCAATCATCTCACACCAGTTTCCTTCTGTGTTCAGGGCTGCATCAGTCAATTTTCTGACTATTGTGTTAGACTTACCAGTCACCAGAATTACGTCATTGGCTAACCCCTGTGTGCAGACATCACTACTGTTCAGTGATCTGAACACGTCCCCCACAACCATGTTCCACAGGAGAGAAGAAAGGACATAACCTAGGTAGTTCGATGCACTGAATGTTGTTTCCAGAATAGTAATAACATTTATATTAATGAGCAAGGTCCTTATCCAGTTACTAATCTGAATATAAGTGCGATGTCTCAAGATTGCACCAATAATTGCCTAAAAGCCTGTGTTTTCAAAATCCTCCTTTATGTTCAGAAATACACCTATGGTCGCTTCTTGCACTGCCAGCTTTTCTTTATATTGCACAATTGGTACAGGTATGAGCTGTATTATTTCCCTGGTATATAAGCTTGTTGATTTGAATGAAGAAGATGCCCCAAAAGAAGCCCTTCCCAAAAAAACCTTGCAACCTATCTTCTCCAAAGCCTTTAGAAGAAATGAGAACAAACATAAGGCTTAAAGGATTTAGACCAATTGAAACCAGACCTTCTATGTTTTGGTATAAATACCATCCAGGACAGTCTCCAGGACAAAGGATATCCTGAGGGTTACAGATACCCTCAATTGTTCACAAAATCAAGGAAGGATCAGTTTGACTCCAGTCTGACACAGCTGAGAGATTGCTCCTTGTCATAAATGAAGCTGTCCGGAAAGGGAGTAACCATTATATGTAGCACTCTATCTGGTTCTGTGACGATTTGCCATAGTCGTTCTTGAGATTGTATTGGTTGGGTTGACATTTTGAGACGCTTGGTTGGCTAAGGTTAAGCGGGAGCCATGCCCTTAACTGTCTTCTCTGCTGCTGTCTGGTTTAATGATCACTTTAATAGTTTAATGACTGACATACAATTTTTGTTTTAGTAATGGTGTAGGTTTTATATTTATAAGTGTTAATTCTAACTATTTCAATAGCTTTAGTTTTGAAGAGAAATATCAGTTGATCATAGTCTAGTGTCCTCACATTCCTTTGGGCCCACATGTTGTGACCAGCCATTGCGAAAATTAACACATTGGGTGCGGCACGGTCACCGAGGACCGCGCGCTCTACCGCTTGTTTACTGTTTCAGTGTGGTGTAGCCACTTGCTAGAACGGGGTGAAACTACGCCGCAGTCAATGTGTTAACTGTTATATTGAGTACAAAATTATTTATTCATTATAATTAAATCACAATGTGTTTATTACGCATGGTAAAAAAATCAAACTGACATTGTTTTATTTTATTTGAATGTTTAGCATTTTGTCAAATCCTGAAGTTCTTCGGCAGCTACAAACTTTGCAACAAACTCTCAATAACCCTCAGCAAATGAGGCAACAACAACAACTAGATACGGAGGAGAAATTGCGCAAAATGCAAGAAATGAGGCAACAGGAGGAAGAGTTTGACAAACACCTTGCACAGACTGTACCGGTGAGCCCTCAACTTTATTAAAATGTATATAGTTCAACCTTATTTTTCCAGACCTCATTTGTCAAAATATCCAGGTTATCTGGATCAGTTTTGCAGAGTGGAGGGAGTTAAATTTATTTAGAATAGAATATTTTTGTTACATTTTTAGTGTAAGTAATTTTACCCTTAACATAACTCTGATCTTCCGAATTATGGATACAATATAATAACACATTAACAATTGTAGTTGATAATTGTAAATTGGAAAATTTAAATGATTGGCTTCAGACCGACAACATCCAGGTGACTGACCTAAATATTATCCAGTGAAAACTATTCTGATAATAAAGAACTGTCATAGAAGATGTAATAGCTGACTCTGATCCCATGGTGCAGCTAGACCTGCTGATGGTTTTTTGAGTCACAGTTTGACACATCTTTGGAAATGATGGCTTAGAAACATCTCCCTGATCATATTTTCCAGAAACGGTGTACAAACAAAACAAAACAGACTTTTGTTGTTGTGTTTTGTTGTTTAACACACTTTTTTTAAAAGAGACTTAATTTTTCTATACAACAGTAAACAACATTTATTTTTTCTATAATAAATATCTAAGAAACAAAATAATAAGTTGGTTGTCTGTAACATTTATATTTGTAACAAATAAATTCCCTATTATCTTAAATGTATTTTTTAATTTGGTTCCTGGTTTTTCTGGAGTTTTGTTTATCCAGAACACTGTCGTTCACAGTTAATATGGATAAATGAGGTTATACTCTACTACCTTTATTGTTCTTCATGTATTAACCCATGGCAGATCAATTTGTTTGGCCATTCATGTCCCAGCAGGTGCAAATAAATATATGCGTCAGCATCAGAATAGTAGTTCCATGCTGTATTGTAAACACACCCGGTGTTTATACTATTATTATTATCAGCACTTCATGGTACACGTAACCGATACTGTAAAATGTGAAACAAATTGATATTATAAAAACAGGCAAGGAAACCAATAGATCAGTAGTGCAACATAGGAAAGAGTAAAATCAGCTGATTCAACTTCTTTTTAAACGATTTATTGAATATTTACAAAGGTGTTTGAAAAAATAAAAGAAAGAACATTGATGAAAGCAATCAATAGACTAGTTATGAAGCTGTGTTCCAAACATTATTAGAACTATTAGTAGGTAAAAGTAAAGATCACTTTTACAACTAGAGCTAGACCAAGCTACTGCATGACGAGATATTTTGGCATTGATCTGCAATGGGCTAACAGTGTGCCAACTAACGTACACTACTCATTAGTCATGATGTTTTAACAAATTTTAGTAGGAGAACAAATAATTTGTTGAGTCATGTTAGCATCTGGTCCATCCGTTTTATTTCTTCGGTTACTGTAAATGTGTCATTCCAAAATATCAAAGAAAACCTATTTTGATTTTTTTATATACTAAAAAGACAATCACAAAATATTCTCAATCAGTTGATCATAGTCTTTATGTTAGCTTATGCAGTGTAACTGTACTTCATGTTTAAATATTTTTCTAAAGCATTTTATAAACAAAGCACAGTATAATTTTTCACATGGCATTTAATTGTGTTTAATTGTGTCACTCTGATTAACACGTGTTTAGTCATCAGCTGTTTTGAAGTAATCAAAAGTCACATAATATTAACATTAGATTTTAAAATCTACAAAAGGCACATCTGTAATCAAAAGTCCCATAGTATTAACATTAGATTTTAAAATCTACAAAAGGCACATCTAGATTGTAGAGTTTTTTATTGATATCATATATGTATATAAAATAGTAGTTTTAAATATCTAAAATAGTGTACAAAAATCAAGAAAATCTCTTAATAGTGTAGATAATATTACCATCATAACAATTTCCATGTACGTATCATATTAGCTTGCCATTTTAGTATTAAATGTGTTGCAATACTGTTGTAAAGCAGGTAAGTTAAACTAGTAATATTATAAATAATTGGATTTTGTGTTTGTTAGTTTATTTTTTATTTTTTAACCATAGTTTGCATTTTATCGTATTATGATGTAAAAATGTCCTACTATCAACAGGAGCCCTATTTCTTTATATTAATAGTTATGAAAGTGAGGAGGATAATTTGGACAGCAATGCTATTCTTCCTAATCATATAGAACAAAAATGCTTCACTTAAAATTTTATCAAGTCTTAGGAAGTTTCACATTACTGGCAGATTCCATGTGGTTATTGTTTTGGGCACTCTTAAATAGGTTATTGTAAACTTCACATTAAGAAAAGCAGTGGCTAAAGATATAACGTTGTTTATAAATGTTGAAATTACCAGATTTATAATGTGTAACTTATATTGAATTAATTTTTTATATTATTTAACACCTATTTATTATAACACTTGACAGAAAGCATACACAGTTATAAAAAAAGTAATTCCTAAAAATTTTCCAAATTTTGGTAAAAAAAACCCCAGAAAATAAAACCCACTTTAAAGTAAAATATTCAATTTTAAGATGATTCAAATACATTTTTTTAATTACTGTCTATTTTGTTTTATTTATAAACCTGAAAATGTGACTGCTTAGTAAGTGTTTGTATTGTGTGTTAGAATCTTCCCTTTGCTGATGAATGTGAGTTAAAGCCTGTTGGAGAGTTGTCCGGATTCCCTGGAATGGATTTGAGTCAACCACCCCCTGGGTACCCTTCCCAGCAAAAACTGCTGGTACCCCCAGGGATGATGCTGAAACCACCGCCCAGTCCACTAGAAGATGGTGAACATGTAGGCTCAGATGGTGATGAGAGAATGGGGTATGTTTATCAATGGTGTATAAAGTAACAAATATTTATAAATAAATTACTAGAAGAAACAATACTAATACTTACATCTAAAACAAAGAGCTATTAAAACAAATCATCTTATAATCTTTAAATATGTAATTTTGTAATATTATAGTTAACCCTTTGCGCTTGAAAGGTCACACCAAGGTTGCAGACAGCTCGCGTTAGTTTTGCTGTAATTTGTTCTCGCAATTTGTATGGCCAGTACAGATGGCTGCGCTACTTTCATTGACAGCTCGTGGCCATATTTGTTGTTTGCCTCCCCAGATTGGAATTATTTTTCAATTTCCTCCATGTTATTTGCATAGTAATTTAAAATTTTTAAAGAAGAAATTAAAATTTTTTTTCTAAATCAAACAAACATATATTTGGGAATTTAACTCTTATACGTATATTGTTAACAAAGATATTGTAAAGTAGGCTTTTGCAGTTTTGTTATACTCAGACATGAACTATTTTATATTTTTCTCAATATTAACACTTTTTGATGGAATTAAACTTATAATGCCTATGAGTAATCAAGAATCGTTAGCACATATCTTCTAGTAAAATTTTCTTGGTTTCTATCTCTTCAGTGTATAGGCCCACTACACGTCATTCGTCTTATTTGCACAGTCAATGTTTAGAGAAGAATTACAGGCCAAATTACAATTTACTGCTTTACTTAAAAATTACTTTAAAATAAAGCTGCTCAATAGGTTTCTGCACTCACCATTCATTATGAAACAAAGAATATTAGAAAATAACTGCTATGTTTAGTGGCCAGTACAGCTGAACATACAGGTTGAGATAACATTACAGCAAAAATGAATCTGTGTTTCCAACAAAATGGTGGCAGCCAGTAGAGCTCCAAAGACAAATTATAAATACTGTTTAAGAGATTGGCTAACATGACACAATAAGAGTGAGTCTTAGCATAAACTTGGCAAAATTAGGAATTCAAAACAAGAATAAATATGGCATCAAAAGTTCTTTACCTGATTTTTCGTTAAAGAGACTAATTAACAACTGTTGTTTATTGAATAAAGTGAACAGTGAACTCAAGGGGTTCTGGTATCATTGTTATCAGGCATGCTGGTGAAGATGGACCCTCAGTGGTTGTTCTGGACAGTGACTCCCCCAGTGACTCTCCAGCACACAATAGGAGAAGACGCAGGCGGTCTAGGTCACGCTCTAGGTCACACCGTAGATCACGGTCTGACTCCCGCTCTCGATCTCGGAGCAAAAGAAAACGGTATGTTGATCTTTAAATGTATATTCTAACATAAACTGCCTTCTTAGTTTTACACTGGATATAGTGTTTTACATCTAATATTAAGTTTCATAAGCTATAATTAATTGTTAAAAAGGCATAACAAGTGACAGCAAATACTTTTCTCTGTTTCATTTCCAAATTGTAAGCATGCTCATGTGCTTGAATTTAAGAATATCTGAAAATACTATTCTGTTAGATATAAACCATTAATAAATGTAATTTTAAATTTAGACAAGACAAAGACAATTTAATTACCTAGTTTAATAAGTAAAAGTGTTTAAAGACCAAAAGAAATATTTGTATGAAAGAAACATTTATACAGGTTACAACACTAATTATGAGTAAGTGCTTATGTGTGATAAAGCTTTTGAAAACTTAACTTTAGTGAATTGTCAGTAGATTTTTAAAAAATCGCCTTAAAGCTACAAGAGAAATTTATTTTATTAGTCTGAAGCCATATTAGTCATCTATATAGTATGTAAAAATATAATGTATAACCGTATAATGTTTTGTTAGAGAACATCATAGTACATAATATGTTAATTTTGATGGATTCTAATGGTTAAATTCACTGAAATAAATCTGACCTGTTGTAGTAAGCAAACATTATCAGTAATTCAATACCCCCTGCTCTGGTCTCGTAACCATCGGACTATTAAGTCAACTGTTTTATAATGGTTCACTGTGTCTTACAGATGAACTAATAATAGTAGGGGAGCCCAAGCGGGGATTTCCTCGTGTAACTCGAGCGTGTCAGAAAATCATATGAGGAGAAACCTTGTACCCTGTAATGTACCCCTACCATATATGAACCCTTAATATAGAGGTATGCGTTGAGGGCAGTCCATCAGATTAGTAAAAAAATAGTCTCTCTTGCCATCCCTACACTACCATCTGCCGCCATGATGCCATCTCAGCTGATCACAATAATAACTGTTGTAGACTTACACAATAGAATCCAGCAACTTTTGACATGACGCTTTGATTTTTTTGTTCGGTTTAAAAACAATTTTGTAAATTTAATGCAATAAGTTTTATATGCATTACAATAATGAGCGATGTAAGTGTGAAATGTGTATTTTTTGGAGAAGAAAATTACACTGGAAAGTGCAGAGAAATTTGATGATGCACCATAACTTCCTTTAAAAAATCCCGAATTATCTATTTCTAGCATTTTCACAATGCATACTGCTGGTACAACAGAAGGCTAGTAAGTGTTAATGTAATAGATTAAACAAATAGTCCATTCAAAAGTCACATTTGGGTTTGCATTATTTAGAAGACACAATTTTATTTTTTTTTACTTGATTTTACAACAAAATTTTTAACATTTTTTTGTGCTAATAACATTTTCTATAACTTTACTCCTTTAACTTTTTGTTGTAAAATGAAAATTTATGACGTTATTAACAAAAAAGGGTGAACATTTGGGAACAAATTTACAGGTTTATATCAATAAATGGTAGAATTATACATATATTTACATTGTTTTATTACATCCAGTAATTAAAAAAAATGTCTTGTCAGATTATCAATGTTCCTCCATATAATTGTCAGATTATCATTTAGGACAACTAGTACATCAAGTTGAACTGTCTGCATAAAAGTTCAACGCACTTGAGTATTTCAAGATCACATTTTTTCAAAAAATGTCATGGCTTTTGGTTGCGTCTAAATTGTCAGACATTTCAACAGACAATTTTTTTGAGTTCACCTAACATTTCCTCTGAATATCTGACGTACTTGAACAACTTTTTTTCTATCTGTTTTACGACAATGTTCCGCTTACCACTACTAGTCAGAATAATATCTCTCGCTTATCAGAAAGACATAGCGCAGATATACTTTGAATGTCTTGATACGCTGAATATTTCCATATGACTGATATTTTTAAATTTTTTTAAATATGTACACACTCACCTCCTTAACATAAAACATTTTTTGTTTTTAGACCTAATCTTCACAAACCAATAGGTCTCCATGCCACTTTAGTAACTGCAAATTTAGCACCCCAGGCTTCCCTGCTATAAGTAAATTTATCTGAAATTGTCATAAAATCATTTACAGATCCAGTTCCTACGATGATAAAGATTGGGAGAAGTTAAAGCAAAGAGAGGCAGAAAAAGAAAAGGAAAGAGAAAGAAAGAGGAAAGGTTTACCTCCCTTGAAAAAAAATCATTTAGCAGGTAAGTTAACAGATTTGCTGATAACCCTCCAAGCACTGATAACACCCTGTGCTAAATATAGTTGGAAAATCAATTCCGATAAGTGATCTATAAATGTAAGAATTGAATTTGGCCAATATTTTTCAAAAAGTGGTGTCATAGAAATTGTACCTATTGTTCCTGAAAATTCCTTTTATTACATGTAGTCTTTTAACACAATGCAAAGAATTTGTTTTCAACATCTTTATCAAGGCCTTTTTTAACTCTACAAACAGGCTTGATCTCCAGATTCCAAGGGTAAAGTCTGTGAGTGTCAGATTTCAGGTGCTGCACTAAGCAGAGAGATGAAATGAAATTGAAATAAACTCAAGATTAGTACTGAATTAACCCATCCTACTATTTATGTTATGTGTTATGTGTTATACTCTTTATTGCACACTTAATAATAAATTTACATTGCAATCGTCATTTGTCACTGAATACAATTTCAGTCATCCAGTTAAACGTACAATTGTATGCACTCAATCACACAGAACACCAAAACTGCCTGAGATTGTTATTGATTTGTTTTTCATTCTTTATTTACTTAAATTCATTCCAGCGAATTGCCTTATACTTATCAATTGGATACACTCTAGTTAAAGTTGATCAATTATATAGTTAAAGTTAAGATTGATTTAAAACTACAAGAGAACCAGCTTCCTAGGCACATTCACCATTACATCCAGTTCTTCTTCTGGTGAAACATTGACAATCCCGTAATGAACAGACAAGAGTGCAAGATCAGTTAATCTTTCATTATTCATCCTGTTTCTTAGATAGTTTTTAACACTTAGAGTGCTAATCCCGTAATTTTACGGAACGGCGAAACTTCCGAAGAATGCTAATCCCGTAGTTTTACGTGGTTGTCATTTCAATTGGTATTATATTACATTGTCCGTATTTAAACGGGTTTTGCCTACTCTACAATGTTATTTGGGTTTTTAGTAACACAATTCACCGCTAGAAAGCGTCAGATGTATTGTATGAGCTTAATGACAAAGCAACTTCGGTCGCGTTGTTTACGTGCCGCTAACGTGACGTTCGTTGCAGCCGGCAGTCGATGTCGCAATCATGGCTTCTCGCAGCTTGAACGACGTTGCGATCAGTGATGTATTAGATAAAGATAATTTTATTGGAGTAGATAGTATTTTTGACGATTCTGACATTGATCCTGATTTAATGGAAGAAGATTAGACACATACTTCAGGTAAGAATAAGTAAGTCTATTTATCATATAAACATCAGTCTAAAAGTTTGGTTATGTTATTGTTTTCGTGAATCAAACTATAATTTGTATTATAATAAATTAACTTTATACAACTAATATTTTATTCTTATGAATAAAATAGAAATATATTCATATTTTACATAGTATATTATTATGTTACAGATGCTGAAAACAGTGCTGACAGCGAAAGTGATGCCGACGCATCAATATGACGGCATAGTTTTTTGTCAAAAAACTACAAAACATAAAAACATGATTTGTATTATTCAAAGGACAGTTTATATTTGTAAATGGGTCATTGTAAATAATTGTATGTATGCTTAGTTTAGTAAGTTAGATAAAAAAACTGTCTCAAAAAATAATTTTTTTTTTCCAAAAATATATGTTTTTAAAAAACATTTTTTATGTGTAGTTTAAAAAAAAAACACAAAAAATCTCACGTTAAAAGAAAGACGAAAGTAAGCTGAATTAAGGTATGTAAGTATTTTTTCTCATACCTTAAATACTTTTTTTTTAATAAATTTTTGAAAACCACCAAAAACACTCAGCATTCTACAGACTTGCATGTCATTTAGGGCCAGCACTCAAAGTGTTAATTCTTTTCATTGTCGAAAATCATCGTTCAGCTGTGTCTAGTTTTTAATTCTTTTCATTGTCGAAAATCATCGTTCAGCTGTGTCTAGTTTTTAATTCTTTTCATTGTCGAACATCATCGTTCAGCTGTGTCTGTTGAAACTGAAAACAAACTGAATGATTACTTCATGAAAACGTCTGGCTAAGCTTCATAAAATTAATAATTATTTTACTAATAAGAGAATAGGCTTCACAAAATTAATGGTGTTTTTAACTAAAAAGAGTTTGAGTCTTCTTTATACAAATTTATAAATAAAAATGAGCAATAAAGATAACACAAGTTAACACTTTTCCCCTGAGCCCGAGTATAGGTCGGGCCGCGTCGGCAGCGCCTGCTACCAGCGCCCGAGTATAGCTCGGGTCGTGTTATTTAATTGTATTATTTAGCTCAGTCATCTTATTTTTGGATTCAAACATTTTGATTATGTTCATTGGTTGTCTAAGTTCGTATTTGTTGGTTTTGAGATCCCTGGGTCACGGTTTAGTAATGAAATACGTATATTTATCGTCGTACTACAAGCGAGTCTAGACAGCTGATCGTAGGCGCCGCGGCTGATCGTCGGTACTGTCAGTTTGCTTTGTAGTGTTTCACGTTGTGTGTTGTTGTGAGTCTTACTAAGTTTTCTACAAATCTTGCCGACAAATACTGAAGCAAATGTTATTATAATATATTATAAATGTGAATTTAACTGTTTGTAAATAATCGGAACTTTAGTTTCTTACTGAATAAAGTAAAGGCAAATGCAAGCAATGTGAGGTTATCCGTGCGTTTTGTTTTGTATTTACACTCGCTTTGTTCTTTCTTCTCGACTTTCCGTTGATTTTCTTTTAAATTCTTTACTTATTATTTTCGAGTTTAAATAATATTGGTGATGATATCATAAGTGATGCAATTCGCGATCTTTTGTTTGACTCCGAGTCGGAAAGTGACGATGATTTTGATACACACCTGAGACCAAATATTGATTTTATGAACGATCTAAACGAAAATGTGCGAGATCCTGTATTTGAATCAGACCATTGTGCTTTAAAAATTACCACACTAAGGCGAACTACCTGAACTAACAAGCTATGTAGCTAAAACTTTTTTTGTATTTTTACATAGCATTCAATATTATGTAATAATTTTATTTTGAAAAAAACTTTATATTTGTATACATTTAAAAAAAGTATGTATCTCTATCTATAAAAAGATATATAGTATGAGTTTATAACATAATTACTGCAATAACACAGAATTTGTTTAAAGCACCATAAAACCCCCAGGGAGCCACGCCGAAACATGTATTAAGGGCCCAGGGTACAAAGTGTTAAAAAGCATAACAAATGAAAAATGGATATTTGTGTAATAAATGGTATTTGGTAATACAGGGTTAGCCAGTGAAATGGGAAGATTTAAATAAGTAACTAATTCTTTAAGAACATGAATTTTAATATTTAATGGTTATAAATATAAAGAAAAAAGGTAGCCATTTACTATACAATAAGTGAAAAAATTATTTTTCGAATATAACATTTGTCATATGTCCTCCATTGGAATCTATGCACTGCTGCAGCCGGGCCTGGAAGTTTCTCATTACATTTTGCAGCATATTGACTGGTATTCCTTCGATTTCGTCCCGAATTCGTTTTTTTAGGGCAGGGATAGTTCTAGGTGGACCTTTCTTAAAAACTCTTGTTTTTAAATAACCCCATAGAAATAAGTCACAGGCTGTCAAATCTGGAGAGCGAGGGGGCCAAGGGATATCCCCGTTTCGGGAAATTACGCCACCTGGAAACAAAGCATTCACAGCATTCATAGCAACTCTTGCAGTGTGGCTTGTTGCCCCATCTTGTTGGAACATTGTGTGTTCATTTACTGGAAAACGGGAAAGTTGTGGCGTAAGAAAGTTCTGGATCGTTGCAAAGTAACGCACAGAGTTAACAGTCACAGCACTTCCATTGCTATCCTCAAAGAAAAATGGGTCTATGATTCCTCTTGCTGACATTGTGCACCAAACCATCACTTTTTCAGAATGAAGAGGCGTTTCATGAAGTGCGCCAGGGTTTTCCTCAGATCAGTATCTGAAGTTTTGTTTATTAACAAAACCAGAGAGGTGGAAATGCGCCTCATCGCTCATCCACAAGTTGTTTACTTGGTCGACATTTTCTTCAAATCTTCTGGCCATTTCCTCACAAAACTGTAATCGTTTCTGATGGTCAGTTGGTTTGAGAGATTGCACAATCTGTATTTTGTATGGGTGAAAATTTAAATCTTGATGAATCCTTCTCACCGAAGTGTTACTTATTCCAAGGCGTAGAGCATGTTGTTTGGCAGATCGGCGTGGACTTCTGAGCCTGTTGAACAGTAGCGATATTTTGAGGGGTTCGAACGGTTTTTGCACTCTCACCTCGTTTTTTAAACATTGATCCAGTTTGTTCAAGGTTGTTTATCCACAAACGAATTGCGTTATCCGAAGGAACAGGCCTGTTGCGCGGTATGTTGAAATGGCGTTGAAAAGCACGTCGCGTTTTCACCAAACTCTCACCATTTGTATAATACACTTTAACCATGTAGCCGCGATGTTCACCCATCCAACGATCCATCTCAACTAAATGGCGGGACACGCAGATAGAAATGAGTCGGCCACTATTACCCCCACCACTCACATTCCAACTGTCAAAGGCCATCTCCAATCTTCCCGTTTCACTGGCTAACCCTGTATCAGTGAGAGGGTAAGTAAGTAGGTTGGAAGGTTGGTATTAAAATAGGTATTAACTGAACTTACCTGGAAGTGATGCCAAGATTTTAAGCAAGTGGTGAATATATTGGGAAAAATACCTTGTTACGGTTATCCAGATAATTGGAGATTATTGGATATTTCTTCTTTGTCATCAGTTCTTCTTCTTCTTCTCACTAGTTGTACCATATTAGGTACTCTGCTTTTACTTCTGATGCATCAGCCTGTTCTTCAAAATAAAGGGATATGATATTTTTTCCCATTTGATCAACCTCATTCCTAGATGCATATATTGGAAGTATAACTTTTAGTGCATACAATACATCATCCTGGCCATTGCTGAATCTGCTGTTGAGTTGGACTAAAGAGATCCAATGATGGGACAAAAATAGTTCTTGTGAAGTATTACCATCATGAGGATAGTTTTCTTTATCTGTTTGTCTTCCTGCTAGTTTGGGCTCTTTCAATTCAGGGTTGAAATAGAGTTTGAGTTTCAGAAGCTGACTCAAACAACTTGAGAAACTCAACATCAATGTCACCTCTCAATATCTACAATGTCTCAATGACAGAAGTAGCATATCTATATACTGGACTTAAATCAACATCTTGACCCTGTAAATACTTTGAAAGAGGCAAAGTTAAGTAAACAATTTTTCACAAGCATCAGTTGACCAACATTAAATAACAACACCTTACCAAGATACCTGCTATACTAAATATGACTCCTTGTGACAAACTTATAAATTGCTCATCATTTTTTAATACAAGTAATGTGTGATATATTATACTGTAACCAATTTTTACTGGTAGCACGTAATGTGCCACTGGGTCTGTAGGAATTAAAAACTATGTGTTCAATAACAATTAAATACTACAGACCAGCCAACACACATATGTGTCTTTTATAAACTAGCTGTAATAAAAAAAAAACTAGGTGGTAGTTAGTAAGGAAATCACTTTTCATACATTTAGGTTAGAATTATTTCCTGAACATCAATCGACAATACACCAGCTGTAATTGAAAATGTAGGCCTAAATGATATTTGTACCTAGTTCCAAGACCAGATTACAAGTTTTAGGCCTTCATCATACATCAGACCAAAGCAATTTTATAAAGAGTTGAGGGGTCTTTAAAAAATTTTGTTGGTCTGTGGTGCAAAATCATGTGCCAGATGGACTAATTAAGTTAAATATTTTGTAGTATGGGAGCATACATGTTTTATATATATGTATATATATACACACACACATATGAGGCATGTTTTTAAAGTAAGTACCGTTTTGATATTAAAAAAAAATCAACAAGTAAATTTTTCAAACAAAACTTTATTTACCTGAAAGAGCATTCTTTCCTCTACTTCTCTACATAATTTCCATTATTATTAAGGCACTTGTCGTATCTGGGACCAGCTTTTGTTTGCCGTTGTCAAAGAAGCTTGCCGCCAGACTGGACAACCACTGTTTGCACAGACGTTTTTACTTTTTCATCATTGGAATGACGCTTCCCCGCCAAATGCGTCTTCAAGTGCAGAAACAAATGGTAGTCACTAGGCGCTAGATCTGGACTGTATGGAGGATGGTCCAATTGTTCCCAGCCAAATGAAGTGATGAGCTCTTGCGTTCGATTTGCTGAATGTGGACGAGCATTATTGTGGAGCAAAACGACGTCTGCACTCAGCATGCCACGCCTTTTATTTTGAATTGCGCGGCGCAGTTTTTTCAAAGTTTCACAGTATGCGGCTGCATTAATCGTTTCACCGCGAGGCAGAAAATTACCCAACAACACACCCTGTCTGTCCCAAAAGACAGTGCACATAATTTTCTGAGCAGAAATTGTTTGTTTGAATTTGACTTTCCTAGGGGATGTTGAATGCCGCCATTCCATTGACTGTTGTTTTGATTCTGGTGTAACGTAGGCTACCCACGTTTCATCGCCTGTAACGATATGGCTTAAAAAATCATCGCCCTCGTTACTGTAACGCTCGAGAAAGCTCAATGCACTGCCCAATCGTTTGGTTTTGTGCTCATCATTCAACATTTTCGGTACCCACCGTGAACACAGTTTCCGATAATTTAAACGTTCGGACACAATTTCGTAGAAAACACTTCTTGATACAGCAGGAAATTTGTCAGCTAAGGACGAAATTGTGAACCGTCTGTTCTCTTTCACTTTACAGTCCACTTTTTGAATGAGATCATCGGTAATGACTGAAAGTCGCCCACTTCGTTCCTCATCATGAACGTTTGAAGGTCCTAACCCATTTCTGCACCATTCCTTCACTCATAATGTTTTCACCAAAACTTCACTGATTTGACGATGAATGTCAATTGCTTTTAAGCCTTTAGCACAGAGAAAACAAATCACAGCACGCACTTCAAAGTCGGCGGGATTCTCGATAGTCAGCGGCATTTTAAAAAATTACATAAACAAACGAAGACTCGATCAAACAGTGTCGTAATGGCATCTGTGGCTTCCCAACTGATGTAGCTACACTACGCGCATGCGCTAAACGGCAACTGCAGCGCTGCGGCGGTGTAATTTAAAAATGGTACTTACTTTAAAAATGCCTCGTATAAAAAATTAGCTTTTATTTGACGGAGATTCTGACCACTAAGACAGAATAATTCCATTAAATTAACACTTGATCATTCACAGTCTTAATACAGGACTTAAAAACTATGATCTTAAATTAACTTTTAAACACAATTTTGATCTATTTTGATTTTCGAAATATTGTTTATAAGAAAGATATTTTAAATATAAAATAATAATGTTTGTAATTTTTAAACTAAAATACTTACAAATGAGAAATAAAAATGTATTTTAATGAAAATTAAAACAGACCATTATAAAGCAAATAAATTTGTTTTATCACTACACAAAGTAATCCCAAACTATATATTCAGTATTGGTACTGTCATTGGAGAATTGCACAGTCATCATTTTACTTTTTTTGCAAGAAATATTTGGTAAAATACACAACAGATGAGCTGACTCAAAGAAACCGAAATGCTAAGAGATGCAGGACAAATTTGGAGCATAAAAGTATACTGCATGCAACAATT
Source organism: Homalodisca vitripennis (assembly GCF_021130785.1). NCBI lineage: Eukaryota > Metazoa > Arthropoda > Insecta > Hemiptera > Cicadellidae > Homalodisca > Homalodisca vitripennis. The sequence goes on along the minus strand of NC_060210.1, from coordinate 169,199,051 downwards.
CCTGACGTCTTCCATATATGCTTGCATGTAATTCCATGCTCGCATCTGTTTTGAGTGGTATTTTTTAGAAATTAATATATAATGAAAATGATTAATGTTGTTGCTTTCAGTGTGCAGTACAACATTGTGGATTGGTCATCTGTCAAAACTGGTTCAGCAAGAGGAGTTGTCTGATACGTTTGGAGAATTTGGCGACATTGTGTCAATAGACCTAATACCACCGAGAGGCTGCGCCTTTATCTGCATGAACAGAAGGCAAGATGCTTATCGAGCATTGCAAGACCTCAAACACCACAAACTCCAAGGAAAGGCAATCACTGTAAGTTGAGACATTCATATAACAAATATAACTATTTCCCTGAAACTGTAAATCCTGTTATAATAGTCTGGTATTTTGTGTTATCTGGTACAGGATTATAAAGGATTAATAGTTTAGGATTTATATTGAGAAGTTCTTTAATCTGCCATCTCTGTTCCTTAGTTGGCCTGGGCTCCAGGAAAAGGCATGAAAGGTAAGGAGTACAAGGATTACTGGGAGGTGGAACAAGGGGTCTCTTACATTCCTTGGACCAAACTGTCTCCAGACATTGACTTGGAACTCCTTGAAGAAGGTGGAATGATAGATGAAGAGTCTTTCCCTGAGTGGCTGAAAGGTAATTTGTTTGGTTTACAATATAACTCAAATGTACATAATGTATGTACTATTAGTTAGTACTGCTGTTGGTTAGTAAATCAGTACAAATGCTAAATATGAGTGGAAAGAAATTAAACCACAAATGATCAATCGTTGACCAATAACATGGCCCACATGATTTGTTGCTACCATGTGATATTTGTTACAGTTATTATCATTCGTAATGGTATTCTGCTTATAATAAATGCATTCCTTTTTAATTTTGTTTTTTTTTACAATCCAACTGGAAAACACATGCATACATTGAACTCTTAAATAAAAAAATAACCTGTCTATATAAAATGGTGTTACAAGCTCTGAAGCATCTCCACAAAAATCTCATGTTCTCCTCAAAGCTTACTTTATGTTTGGATATTGTGTTACGTTCTTGATTGACCAGTTAACAATTATTAAAGAAACAGTAACAATAATAACAATTTAGCTGCTCAAATGAAGTTTCAGGAATAAAAGTGATTATGATGGAATCTCATTTACCAAATATGTACATAAGTCAGAACTCTATACAAAGTTTGTTATTAGTTGTCCTTCTCGTACCTAAATTAGGAAAATTAACATATTTATTCCAGAATATATTTTTCATTTATGAAAGTATTTTAGACAATGTTTCACAATGAAATAAATGGTTTGTCGGAAGACACTATAAAATGTAGTGACTTTTGTCATATTTCTTGCTATACTGTGGCATTTCTCTTCGAACAGCATTCAGTAACAAATTTTGCAAACTGTGCTAATTTGGTGTCTTTTTGCACTTTCACCAACCATAGAATATAATGTTAAATAGTTATGCTCATTCCTTGTTACTTCAGGAATGTGTGGTGTTGCTTCTTGAATTCTGTGATGGAAGTTAAGTGATTTTTTTAGCGTTTGCTTTTGGTTTTCAAAAATGTATTTTTAGCTACAGTAGTATCAATTTCTTCACCTCATAGTGTTTCGCTCTTCAGTGCTGTACGAAGACATTTGGTTTGAAAGATTCTTAAGCCTTATTGTAGGGGTGAAAACTAGTGGCTCTAGTACAGACTCTAGTAGTGTCTGGGTTTTGTTATAGAATCTACATATTCTGGTTTCTGCACAGTTGATAACATTAAAACTTCTTACTTATCATGCAAGTATTCCTTCATCACTTTCTAAACATAAATTTTCTCTTTTCTTGAGTTTTTCTTTTATCAACTCTTTTGAAATACTTTTTCGATTTTTTTCAAGGTACCACAATGAATTTGCCTTGATAGCAAAGTGTTGGCTAGTTGAACAGACAATTATAAACATACAGATAGTGATCGCTGGTAAATGTTTTACAATGAGTTCTATCCCTACAAAGGTAACAACTTGTCCATTGTAACAGTGGTGCCTTTTCCCCATGTAAACTTTGATATCATAAGTATAGCCAGGTTTTTTCCCACAAAGTTTAAATATTTCTGGTTTCTGCACAGTTGATAACATTAAAACTTCTTACTTATCATGCAAGTATTCCTTCATCACTTTCTAAACATAAATTTTCTCTTTTCTTGAGTTTTTCTTTTATCAACTCTTTTGAAATACTTTTTCGATTTTTTTCAAGGTACCACAATGAATTTGCCTTGATAGCAAAGTGTTGGCTAGTTGAACAGACAATTATAAACATACAGATAGTGATCGCTGGTAAATGTTTTACAATGAGTTCTATCCCTACAAAGGTAACAACTTGTCCATTGTAACAGTGGTGCCTTTTCCCCATGTAAACTTTGATATCATAAGTATAGCCAGGTTTTTTCCCACAAAGTTTAAATATTTGAATGCTGTACTTAAGAGCTTTTCCAGGTGTTTACTTTTGTACCTGTAGAAAAGTAGCCTATCATGGACTGGTATTATGGTCTCATTAATAACAAGGTTTGCTCAGCTTCTTTTAGTTAAAAAAAAATATAGCTTTCATTTTAGAAAGCAAGGATTTTATTTTGCTTATACACCCATCTTTTTGCAGATTTCTGTTATCATTAAAGTACCAAAAGTGTAAAAGCAGTTGAAACATATTTTGGCTTATTAGCATTGAGGCACTTGAGAAGAAGTACAAATAATTTGCTGACCAATAATCACTTATTAATGGAAGTGTTGCTAGAGCCATGTACAAAAGCAGTAGCCTATAAATTTTTCATTTCATCTGAATTTTAGTCTTGTGAATCTTTGAGCCTACTTTTATCTATAAATTACATGACTATCCTGATTTGCTTGTGTGGCCTTCAAAATCAATAAAATTGGAATTAAGATACTGCTCAAAGAAATCAATTGGCTTAGAATCATTGGTTGTGTTAAATTTAAATGTAGGGATAATGGTAAACTGAAAGATCTGCTCTTTACCTTCAAAAATATCCCAATGGTCAAAATCATTAGTAATGCTGTTCACTGTAGTTGCATGTTATTTTCAACATCAGTATCTGCTTTTTCTTTTACGCCCTTAAACTCATGTTCAGTAGCTCGTCTAAGCTGTCACTTAGTTGAAAGTCAGGGTCAGAATCATTGTCATAACCTTCACTAAAGTCTATTTCCTCAACATATCTATCATCACTTAGTCCTGCAAAATCACTTTGAGGTGTGGGCAAGCAAGTCAATTATTCTATCAGTTTCAGATCATCACAAATGAGCAATTATTTTATGACATGCACTTCCAATGGTATGAAACTATTGTGGGTGATGCAATGTTGTCTGAAAGTGATTTAACATGCAGTATAATCCAGTGAACTGTTATTTACTGCTAACCACCAAAAAAATATTCTACATCTAATTTTTATCAGTCATACATGAGCGACAGTATATTTTGTATGATAATTTTTTATTCTAAACGATCATTTCGGTCATACGTTACTGACAATTTAGAGACATTATGTATAAATAAAAGTCAAAATAGAATTACAAGTCTTAAGCAAAGTGGGAAAACACTAATAGTTCCACATAGATATTTTTGACACTCCAACCCTAAAACAGAATATTGACTTTACTTAAATAACAGCAGAGGTTAAAAGAAATTGTACAGACATCTGAAATTTTAGTAAAATACCATTAATTTTAGCTAATTGCTGACAAGCAGTAGATGTGGGGAAAATATGATGTCAGTTGTTGGTTAACATACAAGTGGAAAGGGTAATCATGTGTTTTATTGTTTTTGCCACATATGCTCTATAGTTAGTATCTTTCTCCTAGAACCTGTGATTGCTGGATATCCATTGAAAATACTTGTCATTTATGTGACATCACTGTATATCCGTTGCGCAAGATTTTGCTTTCATTATTAATTATTGCATAAATATTCACTGATTACTTTAGAACTCATATCGTTACAAAGAGAAAGAATCAAGTTTTTCATAAGCACCTGTTTTGTTGAGTTCTGCTTTATCCTGTCAACCAACAAGTGGTGGCAGGAAGATGAAGGTGTCCTTGAGCATCTGAGAATAGGATGGCTCATCTTCTCTTGTATATATTGTAAATAACAGTATGTTCTCAGAGGAGATTTAGTTCACATGTAAATAGTAGACTGAGTAATAAAAGTTCTTTGTAAAATATCTTCTATCTCAAATGTTTATATGTTTCTAAATTATAAATTAAATAAATACAAGCCCTTGTCAATTAAAACCAAGTTTCCATTTCAGAAAAGCAAAAAAAGAACAAAGATGATGATCATCATCGGTCTCAGAGCTCATCCCAAGCCGGGGATGACGAAACATCAAAGGGGACAGAATTGGACATTCCGGTGCCAGCCCCAACACTACCAGGCTACATCCCATTGCCTGAGGGTCCCCAGCCTGACATAAAGGTCACCCAGCCTCCTCCCAACATGCCTCCCATGATGGCTGCTGGCCCTCCTCTCGGCATGATGCCTCCATTCGGTCTGCCCAATGTTCCTCGTGAGTATATTGGTAATACATCATCAATGTTTTGTTTGTCCTTAGGTTAAGATTACAATAGATTAGATTACTTTGTTTTTGCATACATATAGTAATCCAAAAACAAAACAGATACTAGAGTATCTTTAGTTGGTTTTTTTAGAGTGCTGTAATCCATGGCTGGACCTAGGCCTATATGGGAATAATTGAGAGGGGGTCCTGTCAGTCGGTCATCACAATCAGACTAATAGTTTACAACACAAGTCTCACCCTCATTCCATGTATGATTCATTTTTTTATTACTTGACAGTCAATGAGTAAATAATTTACCATCTTTTAAATGCATGATGGTGAATGTTTGGTTTACCACCAACAGTTACTATTAAAAGGGTAAAGAAATTAATTGGGTTTTTAAAATAACATTGCATGTACCATATAAGTAGTTTTCAAAAGTTTGATAAAAACATAGAGCCAATCATTGTTTATTTTGGCATATTTTAGTGTAAAACTACACTTCAACGTACACTTAGTTGTTGGTTAAGTTTTAGCAAATCCAATCATTCGAGTGGCTGAAAAGATTTTATTTCTCTCTGTCCATTTGACTACACGATACCTCAAAAACGAACTGACCTATAGACTTGAAATTTTGCCCGAATCTTCATTTCTATATGGGCAACACTGAGTTCGATAACGGTGCATTTCATTTCATGGGATTTGGCTGAATACATTGGTTTTAATGGGTAATCATGACTGCAACAAAAAAATAGCAGAATAAATAAATTTGTAAACCAACTGAGTATATAATGATATGAGATTTTAATATGTGACATTTTTATTCATAGAATAAAAAGAAATATAATAGAGTGGAAAGTGAATGACAAGATTTGATTTCAGTGCACTCTTGTGTAGTAAAACTACACAACACTACTTATTTTAACACAACTATTAAACCTACCTTAATTAACAAACTATGCAACATGTGGAAAGATATCTCTAGAAAGCTTTCATCAGTAGACTATAAATAAGCATGAAACTTAATTTATGCATAGACAAGAATTAGTATTATGACGGTGCATACCAACCATGGAATATAGTTGAGTGCCATTGAAGTTATTACTCAGACAGATACATTGTCTCTTTTGTCTGCCTGGGAGAGAGAGAGATGTAAATATATCTTTTCTGTATAATTGTCTGTCTCTGTTCGCAGTGAAGCCTGGTACGCGACACATGGTGTTGTGCACTTCTGCCTTCTTTGTTTTAACATAAAACCCCAAAGATTTGGGGAAAACATTTTTAATACCCCAAAATGGCAATTTTAGGAGAGTATGGGTAATCTTTTAAAAGATATTGAAATGTAAGTTAGGTCAAACTGTACTTAACTATAAAAGTATATTCACTGAGTACCTGTATTTTGTAAAAAAAGTTTGAATCTATTTTGCTTCTTGCATACAAAGTGGTCCAAAATGTCAAATTTGTATGGTTTCACAGTTTCTTTTACTGTTACCTTGATACAACTTTAAGCAAATCCAAATTTTTATCCTATGTTACCAAAGAAGTACTTTTTCTAAAAATATGTTACAGTTGTCATTTTTCACCATATTTCCAATTTTTATTATGATATGATATATTATATGATTCAAACTAAGATATTTAAAACTCTTAAAGCCTTAAAAAATTCTAAAAGTGAGGAACAACTTTCCTTACAGTTATCAATAAATCTTTTAAAAACAGAGTTTAACAGAGTTAAAAACCCTGGAACTGAAGTTTCTACAGCGCTTAAGATCTCTTCTTCATTTATTGGTCGAAGAGCAGCCCTGATTTGTTGCATCTTGTCCTCTGTAGTCGTGGGCCTTGATGCATAAACCAAGTCTCAGCCTTCCAACATTACAAGTAGTAGTCCATGCACAATAGTAGTCCGGGGATTTGGATGGGTAGTTGACTGGTTCACCTCTCCCAATCCATTTTGAGGATATTCTTTTTCCAGAGTTTGTCGCTTCAGAGTAGTGGGCTGGCGCCCCAGTGTGCATAGACCACGTATGTTGGATGGTTTGTTTAGGAATATTCAACAAGAAATTAGACGAGTAATTGATGAGGAAGTTGTACATATTTCCATCCACGTTTCCAACACAGGCCAACAATTTGGTTGTCAACAATACCGCGCTAAGTATTGAGGCTCCTATACCTGTGGTTGTCTACTTCTCGCATTCAGTGGGGATTCTCAAAAGCCCAGAATTTTGTGTTGTGGGACGGTTTATCAGTTCACTTCTCCACTGCTCCGCAAAAGCATTTGCATCATAACATCTTGTGACAAAAATATTAATCTTCATGTATTTTATCACGGGCCCACAAACAAAAGTTCATTCTTAAAAGGTAGTCATCTCTATGCAGTTCTTGATGTAATATGGCAGAATTTTGGTGTGGGTGAATTTTGTTGTACTTAAAGATTCTGAGTTCTGATCATTGGCTAATTCCTGGAACATTAGTCACTCTTCTAGATAAGTCATGCGAATTGAGCTGAAACGCAAACAAAACGCCTGGAGCCTTATCATCCCTTACAGGCCTAGTGCATTGTTTCCCTTTGTTGTGATCCGGTTGTACATTTCCAGTTTCACTGATACGACTAGCAAGTCTTTTGCGAATGATGTTCATGGTCCAGTTAACGTTAACTGTATAGAGCAGCAGCGACTGTGTAGTTCTGAAAATATTCATCTAACTCCAACATCAAGTAAGCTTCCTTATTGTTGAGTGGTATATTTGAGCTGAAAGGTGACAATTGAAGCATATTTTTAGAAAGAATACTTCTTTGGTAACCTTGGCTAAAAATTTGGTGTAACTAAATTTTTAATGAGGTAACTTTAGAAAAACAATGTGAATCCGTACAGTTTTGATATTTTTAACCCCCCTGTATATAAGAAGCAAAATCATTTTTTTTTTTTTTTTTTTCGGAATGATCAGTGAATGAGACCTTTAATTAAAGTACAGCTCGACCTGCCTTTACATTTTTAAATCTTTAAAAATAACCATTTACCCCCCCCCAAGAGTGCCATTTTGGATGTTAAATTTCCCTAAACTTATGCGATTGAATTATGGGTTTTTTATTGGTACAATATAATGTGTAAATATAATAAGTTAGATTTTGTGTAAATCCATTTCTTATCTCAGTGTTGTGAATTCTGTTCTGTAGCTAAATTTAATTTTCAATTGATATAATAGGTATTGGGATTGAATGTCAATTATTGAATTTTTTTAGTGTTTAGCAATTAAATATTTAATATGTGATAAATTTTGTAAAATATGTATTAGTTAATGATAAAACAGCCTTACTTTTGATGACATTTTCTTTGAGATTGAATTTCTATAAATTTTGTTGCTTGATATTGAACAGATATGTTGCCAATCTCTTGTAGAATAAAGGAAGTCTGTTGTATTTTATTTTTGAAACTTCAGTCTTCTTACAAATTTGTCTCAAGATGTCATGAATCAGGCCAACATGTCATGAATACGTGCCATTTGAGTATAAGAAGAAACTGCAAGTCCTGTGGCCAATCAGCGACTAATCTCATTCAAGGTCATATAAAGGATAGTTGACTGAGCTTTACGTAGCTTATTTCGGTAATCAAAACCCTGCACAAAAATTGTACAAATGCAGCAATTTTCTGCGGGTGCTTGCATATTTAATGATGGTTGGTCTTTACAACTTTTACTGGTTAATATTTATAAATTATATAATATAATATCCTGTAACAATAAATAACAGCCTTGAGTTAAGGTCCAGTTCGCCTTTGTCTTAGTGCAGTGTCTGAAATCCGACGCAGTCACAGATTTAGAAAATAGGTTGACGACCAAGAACCTCAAAAGAACTCTTTCATCGTTTCAATATCAAGGACACCTATACTACAAAATATAGTGTACTCTAGATGAAGAGGTATTCTCATAGTCTAATTAGGAGGGCAATTAAGTGCACTATAATGTTTTAGTCACAATCCCAAAGCTTGGTGGAGTAACTGAGTTTCTACACATAACTTAGCTGTGGTGGAAAGAGTTCATTAAATGTGAATGTTGATTTTAGCCCCAGTTCTGAACTGGAGCTAAACTCAACCAATCTTTACATGTTATATAAACATACCTCAGTCTGTTGATTCATCTTTAGAATATTCTGTAATGGCTTTATTCTAGGTCTTTTGGGTCCAATGGGTATGGCGATGGGACCAGGACTGATGCCAAATGTTCCCCTCGGAGTACCTCCCCCAGGAATGCAGAGTCTCATGGCTAATCCTCTGATGCATCAACAGATGATGAGCAGAATGCCTCAGCCTGTCGGTTCACCTTTCAATCCACCACGTACGTTTGTTTATTTTTGTGTGTAAAAAATACATCCTATTGCAATTAAAACTGTAGAGTTCTTCATTCAAATTTGTATTTTTGAGTAAGTAATGTAAGATAGATAATGAATTATTTAAATTTAGTATAAAACACTTTACCAAAGTAATACAAAAAATTACATATGGAAATGGTTTAACCTTAAACCTAGAAATCTGGTGTTTTGTTAAAAGATCGAAATGTGTTATTAGTTTTTACTTGGAAAACATTTTAGTGATACAAAAATTAAGCACTGCACAGATTATATAATGTTACAACCTACATAATTTAATGTTTCAGGATCTATGTTAGGAAACTTAAATTTTAGTAGAAGTATAAAATCAATCTGTATTTACTTTACAATTTTTTTTATTTTGTATGAAAATTCCAACCATAGCCTCTGCGGCAAAAAATATTTTTTTCACAAAAGTCTGAAATACAAATAGATTGCCATAATAAAAGATCAAGATCCTGTAAACAGCTTTGTGATTATGTCAAAGAAACTTTCTATCAATACGTTACAGGCATTGTTGGGTGTGTAAAACGATCTCTTATTCAGATGTTCAGGAAAATGTGTTCACAACTCTTTAAGATGTGATTAATGAGAATAAGCAAAACAGTTAGTATAAAGTACACCCTAAAACCCATAGATTTCCATCTTTCTGTGTATGTGTTTGTTTCATAATTTAAGACATATAATTAATTTCTTGAGATATCAGCTTGGTACACGTATGATGAGAAATAGGATCTATTTAGGTGCAAAGTTGATAAGTTGTACCAATTAAAAATGGTGGTATTTAAAAATTTAACACTATAAGCAATAAAACATTTGTATCGTAGCATCACACTCATCAATTTGGCATCATCAAGTAGTTGTTTTTTTATAAAATTTCGTTAAAACCGGCATTGTTACATTTGTGATAGTGATCGGCGAAATTTTACCATTGAATTTGTGTAGATCCTTCGCATCATTAATTATGATTATACGAGCTGGTACCCAAAAGTTCCTGGAATAGTTCTGCCATGGACAGAGCTTGTGCAGTACAAACTTCTGCCGTTAAGTATCGGTAGTGCAACTCATCACCATTTCAGTGCAGCCTGGATCATCGACCAGGCTTGTTCTGTTTTTATGTAGTGACAGCATTTGCTGTTGTTGATTTGTGCTATTTCTCTTTTTTTATGATTGTAAGTTTGAAAGAAAAGATGTCAATTGATGACAAGCCTCATTCCAGACATCTATCAACTGCCCAAACAGATGAAGATGTTTAGAAATTTGAAAAAGATTATGCTTTCAGACTGTTTACAGACCACTGATCAAGTGTTGGAGATCAGTGGGTTATCTCAGTTCAGAGAATTTTATCTGACAATTAGGGAATGAACAGTGTCTGCCAAGTTTGTGCCTCTTGTTCTGACTGATAATCTAAAAGAACATTGAGTTGAAACATGTGATTTGAAAAACTTGAAACCGATCCTGACTGTGTTCAAAATTTAAACAGTTTGATATTTTTATGGAACAGGGAAGAAGTTCAAAGCTATTTGTTCTCTCAAACTTGCCACCATAAAAATAGCTCAAAACAACAATATCATAAACTGTTACTACGAAAGAATAGAACAAGCCAAATCGGCGGTTCAAGCAACACTGAAATAGATGAGTTGCACTACTGACACCTAGCGGTAAAAGTTTGTACTGCACAAACTCCACCTGCAGCAGAGCCATTCTGGGAACTTGGGTCTCGTATGTTTATAAGTATATATCTATAATTATCGTTTGATCGACCTTACACAAATTACCAGTAGCATAACTGTGTTTTTGTTGTAGTTTGTGTATAAAACCCTATGGACTGGTAACCTATTTAACAAATTATCATAATTTTGTAAATAGTGTTTTGCTTGCAGTTCTGTATTTATGTACATGCACTACTGCAAATCTGATGCGTATATTCGTCAATGGTATCTGATCGCTAAAACTTGTTTTTGTCTTCTTTGAAATTATTGTACTTTTATAAAGATTTTGCTTGCAGTTAATGTGTTCTCTATATCTATGTTTGGTCATTGCCGCAAATGCGCTGTGTCGATTCGCGAATGGCTGCTGACTGCCAGTAGACATATTACCAACCGCTAAAACATATATTATTTTTTATAATGACTAGGAAAGATTGTTCAAACATTTTAAGTTTAAATTCATCTTATAAATACAAATATATACCCATATTATGAATAATGAACTTAAAATAGAAGATAAGGAATATGGGTACTTTAGTACTATCCGAAAGGCACTATTTTTGGAAGAATTTTTAATGCCGGGAACTTAAAAACTCTACATTATTAGAAATACAACAGCAGTGATCAATTTCAACAACATCTTTATTTACTAAACTGCCGCCAGAATCTTCTGATTCGTCACGTCGGATCATGGTGAATAAATTGAGTCCACATTCTGATCGTCATTATTCTCAGAAAATTTATACACTTCTGATTGTGTAGCTCACAACAACGCATCTGGACAAATATATAAAAAAAGTATAACAATCTCATTACTATTACAAATCATTCCTGCCATACCGACTAAAGCACTTCAGAAATGCAATAGAAAAACTATAAAACAACAACCTTTTGTTTCTAACATCTAGGTAAAAGTTTACCATGTGCTTTTGTCATAGTTCCTTAATTGAGTGTAGTAGTAATTAAACAACACTAATGTGGATTTGTAGTAGTTAAAATAAACACTACTAGAGGCCAATGTGTATCACTTTAAAGCTGACAGGTGTTGTGTAGCGAAGCAGCTCTTTCTCACGTAATTACATGGGTGTGGTAGTTGAACACAAAGTGGCATTGCAGTTAAGGGCTTAACTTTGTCTCTAAAAATTAAGTTTTTTCTTAATTAAATTTTTATACCACATTTCCAGAAAACTATACTGTTAGTCTTTCTAATACAGCTACCATAATCTTTATAACATAAGTCATCATAACAACCTTTTTAAGGCTGTACCAAATCACATCTATTACAAATTAGAAAATTTCTCCAACACAGTTACAGTATTTCAAAAGGAAGCTGTAATATTTAAATAAACCTTTAGTCATGTTATACATGGGTTTTCCAGAAAATAACCTTCATTAATAATAGCACAAGAAATAATGGGGTAGCACCGCCATGTTTACGTTGGTTTGTACAGTGCTTTTAAGAGAGCATTATGTTTGTATGTTGTCCAGTTATAACCTCAAACATGAGTGTCGTAATAGAAAAACCTGCCAAGTGTGAAGTGCATGATGTTATAAGATTTCTTTGGCTGGAAAATCACACAGCAACCAAGATTCATTGAGAATTGTGTGAGGTTTATGGCACAAACATAATGATTGAAGGTTTAGCCCATCAATGAGTGTGGTTTTAATAAAATGGAAAAACAAACATTTATGGTGAAGAGAGGAGCAGTAGACTTTCTCTTGTAGTCATCGGCAATAGTTTTGGTATGTAATGAGCACAAAACTTCTGATAGCCTAGATTTTCTGTTATTATCTCTTGAAAAAGACTCCTAGAAATTTCAAGTAAAAGTCCTCACATACTTTTTTTAATTCACTTTGTACATTTGGTCATCACTGAGGAGCATTTCATAATGGAGATTTGATATTAAGCACCAAACAAATAGATGGTGCTAAAATCAGAGTATTTCAATACATGAGAGACAAGCTCTCTGCCAGGTAGGTAGTAAACATCCAAAAGACTCCAGGCTCAGAACTATTTATAATTTAAATTTAAAATCCCCTCATAAAGTTACTGATGGTGATGAAAGTAAGCTAAACAATTCAATTAAAAAATATTTTATTTAAATCACAATAAGTTTGGTAAGGTACTATTTCTTAAATACTGAAGATCCATAACTTGTTAAATACCATTTCAGAAAATAAAACAACTATTGAGAAAGTAAACTAGAAGTAATAAAATAAATTGTCATGTTTAAGGATTTCCATTATTTTAATAAAAACACTTTTAAGGATTAACACTTCTGTCAATCCCAGATTAACAGTTTCTCTAAAATCTCTAAATAGGAAGAGCAAAAGGTTGCGACTTCAAATGTTGGTGTTACCTGTAAACTAGATGGGAACTGGAACAACTACCACCTAGTCGTTCCACTTAACAGTGCCCGAACGCTTGAAACTTATTAGCAGCTTTAGTAAAATGTTCCAACGCACAAGGGGTTCCGAAGAAGTACATTCCGGGAACGTTCTGAAGAAACTGTTTCAGTTCTTTTGGCACATCTCTAAAGTGGAGATTTTTTCCATCAGGAACTAGAATTACATTTAAATGGGTAAAAGCTTTAAGAGAGGGTCAAAGAATGCTCTTGGTGAGAAACGGAATGGATGGCCCTCGATGATCACCAACGATTTTGTTCACCAAGTGGTGTTCATTTTATCCTGCTGTGTCAGGCCATTTTGGAGCTTAGTGCAAGGGGTTTACTAAATATAAGCCTATATATACCTAATTAGAAGCCATGTGATGTTAAATTTTTCCAGAAGGAAACAAACAATAATATTTTAAATTTTAAGTAGGTCATAACAAATGTAAAATTTGTTTGTGATGTTCAAAGTTTTTGAGAAATATGTTGTGAATACCAAATTTCACACACAAATTTGTATATGGAATAAAGTTCTTGTAAAGATAATAGAAATGCAAGATAACCATGTGGTGTCAGCTTTTTCCCAGTTTTAGAAAACATGCTTTATTATACATACATGGAACCATACTACAGATATAGAATAAAAATGGAAATGTGCATAAATAATAAAAAAATAGATTTATATATAAGGGGTTGGTAATTTATCAACTATTAATTTAAGTAATATAATTATACTAAAATATATATTGTACAGTGAAACCCTGTTACAAAGTTTTCCTGCCGATATGACCCTTCCTGAAGTTATAACCACTAATCTTTATTGGCTAATTGATGTTTTTTTCCACAAAACCACTGTTTTAGCACTTTAATGATTATCTTAGTTTCTGGGCGATACTAGATAATAAAAATTAATGCATGAGTGTACAAAAAATATAATACCTGTGGATTTTTACTTGAACCTATAATGTGGAAAAATAGTAGAACAGTGGAACATTGATAATAACAAAGACAGTTTAAAGTGGCTTGAAAAAAATAATTCATAGTTGTTTGTTTCTTTGTGGTTTATGATATCGTATCCTCATCTTAGCCATCATTCTATACATTTGACAATATACCACTTGCCTGCCAACCTGGCAGTGATGAGTAGCACGAATATCCTGGTAGGGTGCTGTGTGGCCAGTGGCGGCAGTTCCTCTGATATAACACAGCCACAACCCTCACGTCTGGTGTATCCTGAACAAAAATAGATAAAAACCGTTATTTGAAGGGTCAAAGTTATTGAAATTTATAAAAATACACTCCATACAAGTGGAAGAAAACCTTAACTTTTTCACTGGAGGTTAATTTTTTCAGTGCAGCGTAATGTAGACGTAAGTAGGAAAGTTTTTTATATGGGAGATATTACCATGGGGTTTCACTGTATTGCATATTTTGCTTCTCAGGTTAAAATAAACAATATATAAGCAATAAAATAAATGTTATTTTTGCACAATGAGATTTTTTGTGATAATTTATAAATTTTAGAACAAAGTTTTAAGAACACTAAAATACTTATTGGCTATTGTTGTAAAATGCTTATTGGAGCTATTGGTGTTTTACAATTTGTTTCTCAAGAACATACGATATGTTGTACGGCAAAATGGAGAAGAGGTAAACTAGAAGTGTTTCTTCTTCTCTGTTCACAATAACTATTTCTTACATCACACTCCCACAAAGAGAAATAATCCTTTGCTAACATAGCTAATTTCTTCCCTAATCTAATGGTGCATAAGATCAATATGTTGATGACGCCATTGGTTGACCAAAAATAGTTGGCTAACATTTCGAGAGTTAATACTACTCTTTCGATTTTGATAAATTGTCTCTCTCTATCTTTCATGTAAAGTGTCAACTGACGTTACTGCACAGTATCTTTGGCTGTATTATTAACAATTATATATTTAAGAACCATTAGCAATGCATCAGTTTCGGTTAGGGCTATTTTAAATTTAGCCAATAATAGTAAACCAAATTAAATTTTCTCTATCCTTTTCTTCACTGCAATAGTTTACCATTAAACATATTCAGACAGAGTTCGAATGAATTAGCTTTAAAAATTAAGAAACAAATTAATACAACAGTCTTTTTTTCCTTTTGAGTGTAGTATCTATACCATGAAGCCTCTCGTATTTTAATAATGCAACATTATTTTTAATAAATCTATTATTTAAATATATATATATATATATATATATATATATATATATATTTTCTATATTAAATATTTTATTCATTTAAGTTAGAACTTCGTTGTAAAAAGATTTATTAATGCAACTAAATCTGAGTAATTATATTTTATAAAACAGATGTTGATAACTAACACATGAAAAAATAGAATTTTGGAATCCAACTGCTGTGAGGTCAGGTAATCAATTTTGAAATTTTAAATTACGAGAATTGAGTACAGTATTCTCATGATAATTAAATATCCACGTAAAATATAACATTTTTATTGTTTTGTTGTGTTTATTTTATTTTTTAAATTGAATACATTATTTTTCATTGCTTGTAACATTTAATACCTTCACTGGGACACGGGTCTTGCACTGACTTAGAACAGTGTCGATAGTAGTGATGTGCGTACACCGCAGGCGTGTTAATGAATGAGTTTCAGGGAGGTTCAGAATGCTATTAAGAATAATATACTACTTTCAGTATACTATTTTCAATCTAATTTTACTTGAAAAACCAATTGTCAATTACCAAGTTAGCGAAATTCAATTCCTTTTGATTTTTTTAATGTATGAAACTTTGGAAAGGTTATACAACTATTATCGGAATGTAGTTTTTGGTTCTGAAGTCTTCTATAAAGAGATATGTTTCTTTGCTTCAGAGCCATATCAAGAAATTCGTCCTCAACTGGATAGAAAGAATCTGTAATGGATGATTTAGGATGACTATCAATTCTCACGACAATTGTTGTAGAACTGATAGATTCGAGGAAACATAAGGGTGTTCCTGTAACAGTTAAAAAGGACAAATGCTTGAAATGGATGTTGCCTTAGTTCTGGTTTTATTAAAATTATTGGCATAACCTGTGTTAATAACTTTTGCTGTATTCAATGTTTGTCGCTCGGTTATCACTAGATAAGTTAGCAATTATCAAACAATTTTATAATGTTCAATACAAAAACAATTGTATGTTGTTGAACACTTTTGTAGAAGTGTTCAGACAAAGTTAATAATTGTTTTGAGAAATTGTTTAAAAGTTTTTAAAAGGATTTTTCAATCAAACTATATCTGATAAATTCTCATTTGGGTTTATGTGGTTGTGTGTTATTCGTATATGAGACGAAGAAATATTTTCCATCTAATAATATTTGGTTTATGTGAAGATGTTGATAACACATAGAGTTTTTACTAACCCCTCATAGCTTTGAATTCTTTCTCTTAACAAGTTCACAATAAAACAGATTGGCACAGCATGAATAACAGACAGCTCAATTTAATACTAAGTGACAGACCTGCTGCAGTATTTGACATTTATTCTAAAAAATTTAAAGCTAACCTAGTAAGTTTAATGGACAATATTATTTTCAGCTGGAGTAGGCTTACTGGGAGGACATCCACAATTGTCTCAGATTCCTTTGCCTGGTTCTCAAGACAAGGGAAAGGGAGGTTTGGCCCCCCTGGGAGTGCCCCCACCAACAGACGCATCTGGACTTCCCCCTTTTGCTGATCCTTTGATGCAGATTCCTTTCACTCTGCCACCACAACTGCAGATGCCAGGTAACAATAAAAATCTAGAGATCACACCTGTAACCATTGATAATAAAAGTAAAACTATGTCAATCTACAATTGTGTATTATACTATTTGTTTTTGAAGATGGTATTTAATTTGATTACAAAAATATCTAGCCTACATTCAAAATTCATTTTACTTTAATACCACCTATATTGATTTAATAATTTTACTTTCATGCACAATAATTTAATATTGTAAATTCAGTAAACACTGTAAATTAGACGAACCTAATTTGTTTTAACTTTGATGGCGTATTGAATTTGAAAATTATATTGTTGCACCCTATTAATATACTAATTTATTATGCGCACCATCAGGATGTCTTACCGGGTTTTCCTGTTCACTAGAAAATATCCTGTTTTTCAGAGTAAGAAATATTACTGAATGTTCCCTTATACTGAATGGTACATGTATATAAAGTGAGCACTGTAATCTTCTTGGGGGTTACTATGGATAATAAACTTAATGAATGTCACATTTAGTAGATCTAAAGACTTGTCGATGGAGAAGACTGGAATGAGATGGGGGCACGAACCGGACATATATCATCCATTTTTCTAAAGCATTCATTTGTTCATACTTTGACTATGGATGTCAAGTTTATTCTTAACTTGTCCAAACACTCTTAAAATGCTTGACACTATACAACAGACTAGCTATAATTGCATTCCATTCCAGCCCTGTGGTTAGTGTTTTGACAGAGTGTGGAGAATCTTCTTTCTCTTAAGGTGCATTTATTGCTGTCCAGACTAGCAACAGCCTATAACACTAAGGGAGCTCCTCTCACTCCAACAGTCATCCTGCACAGTAGACTAGACCTACTGATCCACCTTTTTATATATTAGTAATGTGCTGCTTCTGGACATCCATAGGATTGCCCAGATGTAAGTGACACATTGGTTTTTGCTGTATCCATTATGTTGAACTGGAATGTTTAAGTCAGACAGAAGTAAACCTACTAGAGGATTCCTCGAATACTTAAACCCCTTTCTGATCAAGAGCAATGTGTATTGTAATCAGAGGATGTGTTACCAACTTCCTACAACTTTGCCAGAATTTGTAAGATATAATACAAATGTAGTCCAACATTTTGGATGTCTAGGAATCACTTTGTTACTGATGAGATTCTGATTCACTTATGCACCTGAGTATTATTTGAGGGATAATAAGGTTGCAGACATTTTCCATTGTTATATGTTACAAAATTGTATAACACTGTGTTTGGAAAATTGAAATCTATTCTCGTCCTAAAGTGTAAAAGCTTTTAAGACACAAGAGTTAAGCATGCACTATAAAAAATTAATAATAATCAAAGTGTGACGATTAACTAACCACTGTCTGTCTAACTTATGTAAAAATAGAAAAATAAATAAAAAAATATATACCCATAAATCCAGGCTGAGATTGGGTCCAAACAATTGTCACTGCACACAACCTGGTGTTGCAGCATTGGCTGGAAGGACATTGGAGGGATTAAGGGCCTTCAGCTATATGTTTTTGTTCTGGATCTCAAAATGTCCTCAATCTTATTATTCTTTTAAATTATCCATTGTTCATCAATAACAAACTTTACACAAAGAATT
Organism: Homalodisca vitripennis; assembly: GCF_021130785.1. Taxonomy (NCBI): domain Eukaryota; kingdom Metazoa; phylum Arthropoda; class Insecta; order Hemiptera; family Cicadellidae; genus Homalodisca; species Homalodisca vitripennis. The sequence continues at coordinate 169,180,670 of NC_060210.1, read as the reverse complement.
AAGTTTCATTCATAGTGTGTTATTAGTTTTAGTTCAGACTGAAAGGGCTCCTTTACAGTTCACTTAGTCTTAAGTGTAGTTATTTTGTAATGAAAACATGTGCTACAAACCAAAATTAAAAGTTCTCATATCTTAATATTTTTAAATACTAACATACTATGACATCATGTACTTTTATCTTTTATCTTTGCAAGCTAAATGACTGTTGTATTTTAACTTTTTTAATTGTATTTCTTTACAACAATGATTTTCAACATTGTTATAATTCATTTATAGTTTTATAATAACATATGAAGGAAATTTAGTTTAATATATTTAAACCAAAAATTATTAAAAATTGTTTTAAAGAAATAAATACTGTATTTTTGTACAGATAATTGCATTATCGCATATATTAATAAAAAAAATGAGTATATAGTTTTGTTTTAATACACTATCACTCTAATGTATGTTTATGCATCTGTTTGAACAACATAAATCATCCGTTTCCTTAAAATCACCTGTTAGTAACTCTGAAAAACTGATTATTCAAGAATTTTAATCAGTTCAAGCTGTTAGAGCCAATTTCTTGATTATTCAAACAAATTTAACCGTTATAATTAAAGATCGAATTTGGGTTTTTAGTTAATTATTTGCTGTTTATTTTAGGCTTCCTATATTGCCTTATTATTTTAACATTATTTGAACATCTTGTGACCTTATTTCCAGGAATGGGGATGTTGACTAGAGCTCCTGTAACTGAAAAACAAGTTGAAGATTTAATTGAAAGCAGTGAGAAGAGAGATTCTAGCCCATCAAGGTAATGGAGATCCCTTAATCTTACTAACATGTGCAATTATAAATTTGATTTGATTTACTATAATTTGAGTATGCATGCACTGGGGTTTAATTATAACAGTAGGCTTATATACTCTTCTACATGTAAGTTATACTAATTTTTCAATTCTAGCTTGAATAATAATGTTTATATAATATAAATGCAGTTAGACTTCTGAATTATGGAGAGTTCAATGTAAAATTATGTCACTCAAAATGCCCATTTTAGTTATTGTAAACAGTTTGATACAGTTGTGTGGCAAACCTATCAAACAGCCGCCACCTTCAAATTACCAATAGCATGAAAGAAGTGACATCTAAATGTGTTATTTTGAAAGTTGAGATCATCAATACTAAGTTCAGTTCGTTACAATAAGTGAATAACCTTAATAGCTAAATACCCTATAAATACTTTTAAAACTAAATTTTACAACTGGCTTCTAGATATGCCGTTTTATTAACTGGATGAGTTTTTCAATGTGTCTTACATAAATTTTAGCAACTGTAGACCATATTCTGTTTGATTTTAACTCTTTTTACTTTAGTTTGTTTTACAATAGTACATAGTATATATGTGATGCACTAAAAGTGGGAATCATATTTTGGAGTTAATTCCATGGATCATCCACAATCTTTATGTAAATTCTCTTTAAGTTAAGTAATGACGTCAAGTTTGTTGAAATCTATTTTAAATGTTATGTTTTAAAGTATGTTTATTTTAATTTTTAATTCTTGTGTAGTCTTAAGAACTTATTTGACTTAGTCTCAACTGACTGTATTCTCGACTTTGTTAATTAATACTCATAAGAGTTCATACGACAAATATTATTTATTTACTTATTAGAATTAAATATTATTGTAGCATAGGAATAACTAGTTGTATTTTAGAAATACCTGAACTGAAATATAAAGTGATACAGATAAGAGAGGTGGTTAGAAGATCATTGTTATAGGACAAGAACAATTTTAATTCTGAACCCTTGCATCATGCATTACTTCATCTCACAAACACATAAATTTATAAATAACTTCTTGAAATTGAACTAAAACAACAATAAATGTTGACCCATCAAAGTGTTTTAACATAATTAGTGTGTCACATGTGAACCATTGAAAATGCAATTTGGCATTCTCATTAATCTTGAAAAATTATATGTTTGTAAAGACAAATATTTCTATGGAATTTATAAAAAGTTCCTCATAGTCAATAACATATCAAAATGTTAGTGGAGATTTAGTCAAATGTTCTATTATCTTTATATGTACATTTTCATCCACAGTCCTTTTTTTTAATTTAGTTGAAAGTGTAGTAGGGCTCATAGGTTTAGTTCCAATTAGTTCAGATCAGTGGTTCTACCCTTGTAAATTATGTTTTTCTTACTATTTCATTATTTGTTCTCATAAGAAAATAAATATAATTTTATTTACAGAAATGACAACCAATTTGGTCGCCCACCTCCACAGTTCTCTCCGATGTCACTGATGAAGATCCCCCCTCCCATGACAATTCCACCTCCTAATCAAGCAACTTCAGAAGATAAAGATGAGAGAGAAATGAAAGATAAAGATTATAGGGATACCATGAAAGATTATAAAGATAGAGAAAAAGATCGTGAAAGAGATAGAGATTATAGAAATAAGAGAGATCGAGATTACAGAGGAGATCGCGATTACAGAGACAGGTTTGATAAAGATTATAGAGAACGAGATAAGGATTACAGAGAAAAAGATAGAGACAGAAGGGAGAGAAGAGATCGATCAAGAGAACGAGAGAAGGATGACAAATCTGATATGGATTTCAGAGAAAAAGACGCAAAATCAGATGAAAAAGACAGGAGAGATGATTCTTTAAAAGAGGACAAAAATTACCGTGATAGAAATGACAGAGATAAGGGTAGAAATAGAGATAGAGAGCGGGATCGTGATAGAGATAGGGGCAGAGACAGAATGAGTAAGTGGAATGATCGAGATAGAGAGAGAGGTCGGGATCGAGAACGTGATGACAAAAGGGTTCGTGATAGAGAAAGAGATCGTAGCAAGGAGGTGAAGGGTAGTTCTGAGCGAGACAAGGGTGGGTCTGCTGGACTACAAGATCGACTGAGAAATATGGCTCATGATCAAGACAGGTACGAAACTTAGAGAATATACAGTATAACATTTTAAATTAACTAAGTGTTCTGTGACCTACAATTTTCAATGTATTCACTGTATAAAAAGAGTAAAACTACTAGGTGGTTTTTAATAAAATAATCATTCAAAGTGATTTCACATAGACTGTCCTAAATTGTTCAATGGCAAAGCAATTATTGAATAAACTTATAACACTAAAATTTACATAAAACAAAATGTGTATATTTTTAAGTAATAAAACACACATTGTTATAATTTATTAATACTTTTGGAGCCTTCTCAGAAAAAAAAATTATTTTGTTTATATCATAGCTTTACGAATATTGTTTTAGTTGTATCACAGTTATACATAAAGATTAAAATAGCTAATGTCAGTTCAAGAACAAACACGACAGGTTGAACATACGAGGTGTGGCTATTAAATAACGAGACTAGCGTAAAAAATGTTATTTTTATTTTATACATAATCACATCACCTTCAGTATAAACTCGTCCATCCCTACAACACTCCATGTGAATTTTCCATTGTTGAAAACGATGCTGGAAGTCATCTTCTGTTAGCTCCTTCAGGACATGTGCTGGCTGCTTTCTCTATTACAGCTTCCACAGACTCAAATCTTGTCCCTTTTAATGCAGATTTCACCTTAGAGAACAGCTATAGAAGTCACATAGTGCAAGAATAAGGTGAATGTTCTAACACTGGGATGTTGTGCTTGACAGACACCACGGAATGAGCTGGCACATTGTCTTGATGAAGAATCCATGATTTGTCCTTCCACATTTTGGGGTGTTTTTTCTTATTCTTTGACCTTCAGGATCCAGTGAAGGTACACAATCCCGTGGATATCAAAAACCCAGTACATACATCATTGCATTAAACTTTTACTTGCTCATTCAAGTTTTATTGGCTCTCTGTGAAGTTGGGCTCTTTCAGTGCATGGATTGGCGTTTCATTTCCGGATCAAAAGTAAAACACCACATTTCATCACATGGTATTATCGTTTCAAAAAAATTAGGGTCATTTTCAATCGTGTACAAAGTGTCATTGAAAACATTTTTGTAAGCTTCTTGTTGTTTAAACATTAGAATTTTAGGCACTATTTTAGCACACTTTTCGCATGTTAAAATTGTCGTGTAAATTTTCTGTACATATTCTTTATCAATACCTACATTTTCATCCGGTTTTGACGTTGAAGGGCGACCTGGTCATGAATCATCTTTAATGTCTTCTCTTCCATCTTTAAAACGCTTTAAACCATTCCAAAACACATGCCCATAATAAAACATTCATTGCCAAACAATTCTTTCAGTAAATTAAAAGTTTCAGTAGCATTTTTTCCAAGTTTAAAGTGAAATTTCATAATAATATGTTGTTCTACTATAACACTAACCGTTTTATGCGGAAAAACAACTGTAACACGAACATAGGCTCTGACTAAACAATGTGTTTACGGAAGCAAGACTAGCTGCATACTAAAGACATACACACACGCACACGTTTATGTATATATATATATTTTTTGTGCGTGTATATATAATTAATTAATGAACAGAAATAGATATTGTGTATATCTTTTGTTAAGCTATTCTTGTGTTTTAGGGGAGGCGAATTTTCAAGAGGTTCAATGGAATCAGACAGCTTTCAAGGGCCAGGTAAATAAAGTACCGTATTTAAACAAAGATATTTTGATAGATGTAATTACTTATTTACTTGTAAATTGCTTACTACTTGTACTTTAAATGTTGCTTCAAACTGCTTCATTTTAAAATTTTAAGAGAATTATTTAGTCCTTCCACTTTTAAAAATTTAAAAGAACTTAAAAAAGAACTATTAGTTCTTTGAATCCTAAGAATTATGTTTTGATTGTTACCAAATAAATGAACAAGAAACCTAGTGACAATTTTTCTGCTACCAACATTTTGGTAGGTTTGAGCTCATTCATTATCGACTGCTCATTCTTGTGTTTGTTATATTAAAATCAAGAATAAAAAAATAGTTTTTGCTCTTCTGCCACATTATTTGTAAAGCAATGTCAGTTTAGTTGCATTTAAATGAGTAACGTTTCAGTTATCATTAGATTGTTTGTTGTTTTATTTGTGGCTTTAGTTTTGTGCTTCAAAATGGTTAAATAGAAAAATGGACATCCTGAAAGAAAATGTGTTAGGCAATTAGATGTTGAATTTTGAGGTGACGAATTTTCTGAACTAAAGTATAATATTTTAAACTATTAGGGTAGATTTATCTAGTGTTAGGAGGGGTCTTGTAATTAATCAACAGGTTCTTAAATTGAAAATTCATTTACTCTTCCAGCTCAAATACCAGCTTTGCTTTTGCATACAGTTATAAAATGGCTGTATACAAGTTATTTTTGATTTAAATATTTGGGGGTTTTATATATGTAGGATAATTACTACTAACAAGATAATTTACTAACAAATAATTTCAGATAAAAAAATTATAATTTTCTTGTAAAAATCTGAAAACAAAAACTAAATAGTAAATTTTTAATATGAAAAATATTAGTTCTGTAAAGCATGTAACTCTAAACATTTTGTTATCATAGATGTAATATTAAACTTAGTTATAAGAATGCTTTAAATATTTTTAAGCACCTCATTAAGAGGTTTTAGGATTCTTCCGTATTGGCGTATTGTTGTACTACCCTCCAGTACAGTATTTATGCATATTATTCCCAGAAAGATTTAGACTAGAAAACCAAACATTGTATCTAATAATTAATACAAGAAATTTCAAAACAATACATACATTATACTTACATTTACATTAACACCCCTATAATATTGCTTAGCAACTATTGTGTAGATTTGTCCTAAGAATTTAATTGTTCAAACCAGTTGATTCATTACTTATAAATAATTACTAACCTTATGTATTCTGTTAAATAATATGCATGATCTTACAAGCCATTCAGCAGAGATTCTTTTGTATGAAATGTTTATAAAATTATTTACTCATTTAATAAATAGAGATCAAATTCAAATTTAAGAAACAATAACTTGACACATTAATCAGTTAATTTGACATAAACCTTAAATGTTTATAAATACACATATTACTGTACATGGTTTTAGAGTTTTAACTCACAGTCAGAGGAAAGGTTATTTTAATCTTACCACTATTTGTAGCCCAGTCAAATCAGCCATTAAAAGAGTGATTAGGGGAAATTAATGTATTCTAATAGTTTTAAAAATTGATACATTTGTAAAATATTTTTACAGGTAACTCAAAATTCGGTCCAAGGAATGATGTCTTTCACCAAGATGGCTTTGCTCCAGATATGCATGGGCATCATCCCAACAACCGTCAAGGGTTTGATGGCCGTGGTCCACGAGATATGTTTGATCACAGGGGTCCTCCGCCTGAGGGATTTGACCCCAGAGGTCCACCACCAGATGGATTTGGGGGACGAGGAGGACCCCTTATAGATAAATTTGGTCCTAGAGGACCTCCTCCAGATGGTTTTGGGCCCAGGGGACCTCCTCCAGATGGCTTTGATCCTCGAGGTCCTCCTCCAGGAAATTTTGGACCTCCAGATGGTTTTAATCCAAGAGGCCCACCTCCTGATTTCGATGGGCAAGGACCACCCCCTGAAAATTTCAATATGAGAGGACCACCTCCTGATAATTTTAACAGAGGAATGTTACCAGACAACTTTGGGCCTGGGATTCCGCCACCTGATAACTTCCAAATCAGAGGACCTCCTGGAGATGAGTTTGGTCCTCATGGACATCCTCCCTTTGAAGGCTTTAGTGGTGGACCTCATGGACCTCCTGGAGAGTTTCAACCACGAATTCGGATTGAATTTTTTGCTCGTGGTAGAGGGAGGGGAGGACTTCAAGAAAATTTTCGAGGAAGAGGTGGAAGAGGAGGTTAGTACTTTAATCATCATATTTTATTTTCAATAAATAGGTGCTTAGTTTTAGAACTGTCCATACAAACATTACACATTTCCAGACAGTATAACTGATATAATAGTTTTTAGAAAAGTCCACCAAGGCATGAAATTCCAACATGGACAGGCTATTACATTTTCGTTAATACATTGTTATTAATTTCAGTACAATGTCTGATATTCCAGTACGAATTAGTACTAAGAGTACTATATGGTGGTATAATGGTTTTCATGAAATTCCAACATTACCTAGCAGGCAAGTCACTGGCCCAGCTACTATGTTTTTGTTAATACCTTTTACTGTGTTGTACAAATTCTTACACTGCTGTACAAATTATACTAAATGAGTACTAAATCGTGTTATAATTTTTTGTGTGAAATTCTAACATGGCCGTGCCAGCGATATGGCCTTGCCACTGCGTTTTTGTTAACTTTTTATTTTGTTCTTTAAGATACTATTTCTGATACTTGTGTACTTAATTAGAACTACCAATTTTCTTTTTGTAACTACTAATTATAAAGTTGAGTTATGAAGCTATTGGTTATTACTTATATGATAGCGATTTAACAACCACCTTTCATGCTAGATATTCAGTAAGTACCAGTTCTAGAGTTTAATCATTTTGAAGTTAATCATTAACAGTTAATGAATATAATTTCATTATTACAGGGCCTATGTTTTCCCCCAGAGGAGGTGGCCCAAGAGGTCCAAGACCAGGTACAGTAGTTGTGTATCTGTTGTTATGTACTTATGGGAACATACAAACACTATGGTGGCAGTTATGTGAGAAGCACTATATTTACAAGGATGGATTGAAAAGGTTCTGACCTAAGAAAGTACAAGACATTTTTTCTTAAATTAACCCTTTTAGTGCCAGAGATAAAATCAAATCCATGTTGAAAAGTGATGAGTTATTTTTTGTGTGACTATGCAAAAAGTGCCAGAGGGTTTTCGACAAAAACGCAAGGTTTTAGAAGAAAATGTGTATAAAATTTATTTTTTATCATAAAAAGCTTCTGTTTCTTCTTTTTAAAGGTAAATGTACTAGGTGTCAGAAACTATTTTAAAACGTTTTAAATTTTTATTTTATTTTTAAAATAAAAAAATCACTTTAACCCTTTGAGTGCCACAGCGTCGCTAATTTTGACGGTACGAAAAGTGCATAAAGTGCCAGTGTCGCCAATTTTGACGTTTCGTATTTCGATAATATTTTATATAGTACAAGATTATTTTGGCCAAATAATCATACGGCTGTATTCAATAGGTTCCAAACTATCAATAAATACGACTTTTATGTTGTTTCTCTACTATTTTATCTGTTAAACTTATGTTGTTTGGGTACTTATCAAGAAGCCACTATTTTTGGACGAGTTTTCCTTATCGGGGACAAAATAAATTACAGTATTAAAAACAACTGACTTTATTTAACCTATTTTGGAATTTACGAGTTATTACAACAATCAATTAAATAAAAAACTATAAGAACAACGTTTCATTATTCGAAAATGTCAGGTCATTCGTGTGTCTATTTGGAGACAATTTGGAGATAGGAAGTATGACTCATCGAGAATTTTTCGATTCATTATGGAAGAAGGAACTATAATGAAGTTTATTTTGATCTCTGATAAGGAAAACTCGTCCAAAAATAGTGGGCTGTGATAAGTACCTGTACGATGATTCTGTCTTCCAGTCACGCGGCGACGTAACGGGCGAGTACCGTGTTGCATAACGGCCTTTCTTGTTGTTTATGTGCCGATAACCAAGCATTTGAGTAAATACAAAATAAAATAGTAACTTATACAGTATTTTACTGTATTTCTTTACAAAAGTAATGTATGATTTGAGTTGTGTTCAAGCGAAAAACATGAATTTTCAGTGTAAATATTATTAGGGTTATTATTTTGTAAATGTAAACTTTTATGTAAATATGTTAGCAAGTATTTGTTTCTAAATTTGCTAATCATTTTATTTGTGTTGTATTAATATTTTATTAGATTTATTGGGAAAACTACATCATTACTAAGTAATTTCTAAACTCTGACAAATGAAGTACAGTTTATAAAATGTCGGTACCGGGCAGCATTTTGTTAATACATATAATGCCATGTTTTTAAAATTCTAGAATAAGATATTACACATGGGTTTTATTTAGAATCATATGGCCTTTATCATGGTATAAAGAAAAAAAAATCTTTAAAATACTGTATACTCACAAATTAGGTCGAAACGTAACTTTTTATACAAAAGTAAAACACTTTTTTTTATAAATACTGAAATTTTTATATTTTTATTAATCAAATTTTATTTGTAACGATATGTATCATATTCTGCATTTAATAAGAAAAAAACAACAACAAAATGATGGAAATCTGTTTGGTGTTATTTTACAACATATTTTTTTCCCAAAAGCTTACAAATATGCTAAAAAACAGCGTGGCACTTTATGCATATGCCTTCGGAAAATACCCGTGGCACTCAAAGGGTTAAACAGCAACATTTCCACGGAAACAAAATAAAAATAAAGTTTGGGGTGAAATAATTATAATAAAAAATTCTATTTTGAGATTCATTACTTTCATAATAAATAGAATTTAAAAACGACCCAAAATCATGTGTAATAACTTGATATTGTACCGTAAACAAAATTTTTATAAATAGTTAATTGCTAGAGATTATTTTTACTAATATACAAGGTTTCATAAAGAAATTCACTTAAAATTTATTTTTGATAATTAAAAGCTTCTTTTGAATTTTGTTTAAAGGTGAATAATGTTTCATCAGAAAATATGTAACAATAAGATGTTTATATAATTTAAAGAAATGAAAAATCAATTTAAACCGTGGCTTTTCAACGGAAACAAAATTAAAATCCAGTTTAAAGTAAAATAACTAATATAAGAAACATTTATTTTTAAATTTTAATACTTTTATGATAAAGAGCATTAAAAAATACCTTAAAATCATGTGCCATAACCTAATATTGTACAATAAACACAATTATACAAATTATTCAAGCACTAGAGGTTTGTTTTGCTAAAAAACGCAGGGTTTTGGAAAATATTCAGTTAAAGTTTATTTTTCACTATAAAAAGCTTTTTTTGAATTTTTTCAAAACTTTAATACTTTAATGATAAAAGCCATTTAAAACAATGCACAATCATGTGTAATATAACAATAATTACTAAAACGAAACTCAAAACATAAACATAACCTTATTCAGGCAATTTTGCAAACAAACTCCACAACACTGCTTCATGGACACTCGGAAGTGACTGTCAACACTTTTTTTATTAATTTTAATATCTAATATAGCTTGGAAACATTTTATATTAATAAAAATGCACAATTATATAACCTCAAAAACGGTCCGCTATTCATCTCGACACCGCGATCGCGATCCAACTGAGAAAGTTTTGTATTGTAGTTAGTTGTTTACGTCACACAACAGCGTTAAAAAGTCGAAATATCAGTTGAAAAGGTTAGTTTAGTTTATGTATTGGCATTTTGTATGATATTATTCAGTATGGGATAAGTTATAGAGGTACTACAAATGAAATAGAAATTGTCTCATTCCGAGACTCCGGCACTCTTCGTGTAGGAATGTGTCTTCTCGGAGCGAGACTCTCGGTACTCAAAGGGTTAAATTTTTATTTTTCAACATAGTCTCCTTGTAACTCTACACACTTCTCCCAGCGATGCTCCCATCTCTTTAACCCATCCAAATAGTACTCTGCAAAATTATTGTTCACAAAGGTGATTGTCTTCATTGCCCTTGAGCGCAATTTTTAGATGAGGGAACTAAAAGAAGTCACAGGGGGCTAGATCTGGTGAGTGAGGCGGATGGTCAAGCGGTTCAAACCGTAATTCGTAGATTTTCGCCATGGCAACCGCTGTGGTGTGAGACAGTACGTTGTCTTGATGAAATAGGATTTTCTTTTTCTGCAAATTTGACCATTTTTCCACAAGTTTTGCTTTAGCTTGTCAATTAATTTACATAGTATGCTCCTGTAATGGTTTTGCCTTTTTGAAAGTCATTGATTAAAACAACTCCATGACTCTCAATAACTCCAGCCTACTGTTTAGACTGTATTTTTGTTTCAGGGTGTATAATTGTGTATCCAAGTTTCATGTACAATAATTATTCGGCACCAAAACTCGGATTTATTTCATCTAAACTACGCCAAAAAAGCATTGGAATTGATCATTCGAACACGTTTGTGGCCTTACATGAGCAAAAGCGGCACCCAACACGCGGACAGCTTTCTCATGCCTAAATGTTGATTTAATACGTGACAAACACGTTCTTTTGACATGTTTATAACCTCTGCTATGTCTCTCAATTTAATTTGACGGCTGTCTAGCACCATTTGATGAACATTTGGTGATGTTTTCGTCGTTAGTTGCAGTTTCTGGACGTCCCGAACGTTTATCGTTTCCCAAGCTCTTACTGTCACGTTTAAATTCAGCAGCCCAAAATTTAACTGTTGTAAATTATGGTGCAGAGTCCCCATACACAGACTCCAACTCATCTTTGATTTGCAAAGGTGTACTGCCTTTCAAAAACAAATATTTATTGACAGCTCAATACTTGTTATTGTCAATTTTCGCAAAACACTCACTCAAATGACTGTCATGTAAAAACTGTGTGCCCAAAATGGCTGAATCTTTGGTGAGTAACTGGCAACAGATGAACATAAAATTCAGTAGCTTTTATTTACGAGGGCTGCCATCTTCATGTTGGGGTCAGAAACGTTTCAGTCCATCTTCATACACTCTTTTTTTTCAATACAAATTTTCAATATATGGGTCATATTATTGTTCCTTACACATAACGTAGCTATAGTGGGAAGGGTTGATTCTATGTGAATGTTGAGTTTAGCTCTCATCCACCTTTCTCTTAGTACAGCATCCAGAATCTGACACCGTCACATACTTGACTTCTGGAATCTGGAGTCATATGTTCGTCTGAAGAAATAAAAAAGTTTGTAACGAAGAAGCTCAAAACTTAACATCATTGTCTCATCAGGTGCACAATCAGGTTCCAGTGCACTAATAGGAAGTTTAACTGGAGCTAAACTCATCATTCATATGGATTATTTTTATTTTGTTAACACATATTATGATTGCTACAGTGGTAGTAATTCAAAACATTATTGATTCATTGTAAAAATGATTATTGAATATAATGTTTTATGGTATTAGTTAAATATCATTGGAAAAATAAAAGAGCTATTATTTGTGGCTTTCATCTGCTGATTATGTCTGACTTTGTTATGTTATAAATTTAATATTGTAGTTTTTATAAGTAACATGGATGGTCAACAGGTAAGCATAGCTAAAAAAAATTTTGTTCTGAGTAAAGTGGCTTTGAAGTGATTTTCTTTACATAAACTCTACAGCATTAAATAATATTAAAAAAATTATCATATACGAGGGGGTACCCAAAAAAAACCGGAATTATTTTATAAACATTATATTATATCAAATATTATATCAAAATAATCTCCATTACAACTAATACACTTGTCCCAACGGTATTTCCATTGATCAAAACATTTTTTGTAGTCATATTTACAAATGGCTGCAAGCTCGAGCTTCGTTTTTTTCTTAACCTCTTCAACGCTGTCAAATCGTTGACCTTTCAAGCCTCTTTTCATGTGTGGAAATAAAAAAAAAAGTCGCATGGAGCGAGGTCAGGTGAGTAAGGTGCGTGGGGCAGCGGAACCATGCCGTTTTTGGCTAAAAACTGCCTAACTGAGATGGCTGTGTGTGCCGGTGCGTTGTCGTGGTGGAAGAACCAGTCTCCAGTCTGCCACAAATCGGGTCTTTTCTGGCGAACACTGTTGCGCAATCTTCTTAAAATCTCCAAATAAAATGTTTGGTTGACAGTCTGACCTGGAGGAACAAACTCAGAATGAACAATGCCAAATCAAAAAAGCAAATCAACATGGTTTTGATGTTTGATTTGACTTGCCGACATTTTTTTGGACGAGGTGAAGATGGCGACTTCCATTGCCTTGACTGTTGCTTAGTTTCTGGGTCATAACCATAGCACCATGACTCATCACCAGTAATTACCTTTTCCAGAAAATCGGGATCATTTTCGAGATGTTCTTTCAGAAGGCGGCAAGTTTCAAACTCGATGTGCCTTTTGATGGTCAGTCAGAAGTCAAGGAACAAATTTGGCAGCAACCCTTTTCAGTCCTAAATCTCCTGTTAAAATTCGCTGAACCGAGCTCCAAGTTAACCCACTACTCTCTGATAGTTCCTCAATTGTCTGTCGACGGTCGGTGAGCACAAGTTCACGAATTTTCTCAACATTTTCGTCCGTTCGAGAGGTTGATGGACATCCAGAACGAGGTTTGTCTTCAATCGACATGTCGTCCATTTTTAAATCGAGCGAAACACTCATAGACCTGAGTTTTCCCCATAGCATCATCTTTGTAAGCTGTATTCAACATTAAAATAGTTTCTGCAGCATTTTTTACCAAGTAAAAAACAAAATTTCACAGCTGCACGTTGTTCACTTAAACTTGGCATGACAAAAAACGAAAACTTGGAACAGGGTTAGCGAAAACAGTCACTACGAACGAACAGAATGCACTAGGACAACGGAACTGGGGTCACTGAGCTCGCAATGGGTTGCGCGACACACGCCTGGCGGCAGGAATGTGTACTACACGCTGCCGGCTGCCAGCAATACAATTCCGGTTACTTTTGGGTACCCCCTCGTATTTTCCATGTTTGCCTTCCCCTAAATAATTTATTTTTACATTTCTAACTCATGCACGCAAATATTTATATAAAAGGTTAACAATAAATTACTGAGGTTAAATATTCTTTAGTAATTAAAGGCAGTGTTTGGATTGAGAAAAAAATGTGTTTGTAAATAATGAAATAAAAATGTTTATGTTGTAAAAATTAAAAAAAAAAAAAAAAAAAAAAAAACTATAGTAGTTCTAATTACAGTTATGTTGATGGATAATTTTTACAAATTATGTAAAAATATACCAGAGTATGTAAACACCAAACAAATAGTTGATTAGTGGTTTTATTATAATTTTTTTTTTATTATTTTGATATTATGGGGCCATTCTGTAGCAGTCTCAGATCTATTAATAATCCAAAAAAGGGTTATTAGAACCATTTGTCATGCTGCACCATTAGACCATTGCAAATGCCTATTTATACAATTACAAATACCCACCATTATTAATCTCTACATTTACCATATTATATTATACACTAAAGCTAACCTCAGAAACTTTTTCATTAGAAATCAATTTCATACACACAACACCAAAAATAAAAATAAGCTTGACATTCCTCAACATCGACTGACCAAATTTGGAACATCCCATATGGTAAATTGTGTAAGATTTTTTAACAAGCTTCCAGAAATTGCTCATGTTACTCCCATAGCTAATTTAAAAAGAAAATTATATTTGTGGCTTTTAAATAATCAATTTTATTCAATTGACGAGTTTTTAAATGTGGATGTCAATATTCAGTTTTAAATCAATGTGTTTTAATTTTAAAATATATGTTTATTTAACAACTGCAAGGTAAATGTTTTTGAGTCTCTTAAATCTGTTTTGTGGTTTTCAATGATGTTTCTATATTAGTATGTTTTATACTAAAAGTGTATTGACAATGCCTATTTCATTGTATATATGATCAACGGCAATAAATATCTTATGTCTTATTAAGCATTGGTTTCTTACAGCTTTGTTAAGAAAATTCATAATACATATTTATATTTTATGTTATAAACTGTTTGTTCACCTTATCCAGGGTATATTATCTGAGACTTGGTTTCTAACAGAAAATAGCCTAATAAATTTCTGACACAACTATTTAGAGATTGTTGTTTATTTAAATGTATGATTGATCTAAACAGGACATGAACTAATTGTGAAAGTAAATCAGGATTTATTGTCTAAACAAACAGATTATTGGTAATTAAATGTTAAAAGTTTGAGCTTTTTAATTATTAGTTAATTTGCATGAATCACATCTTTATAATTTTACTTTTACAAAAAATTTTATTTAGTGGAAAATGGGCCTCAAACAATGTTATCCTAGATTCTCTAGGATACTCGGGTAGTATGGAAACAGTGGAAGTAATGTAATATTCAGTTTGTAAAAAAAAGTAAATGGCATATTTAGATCTGTTTATTTTGTGTCAAATCTGTTATTATATTATTAATTCATTCTCAGAAATTAATTAATATAGTATTTATCAAATTATGATATTGGTCTATTTCTGCTATTGTAGGATGGATGGAAGGACAAGGACCATCACCACCAAAGGCAGGATTTGGCTTCCCACCTAGAGGTTTTGCTCCTCCTGACCAAGGTCCTGAGCGATTTGGTCCTCCAGTATTTGAAGACAGTGGAAGAGGACGAGGTGGACAGAGTCTTAAAAATCGAGGAAGAGGATTCCAAGGACGACCAGATGAACGTAGAAGAGAAGATGAAGAAGCAGGTGCTCCCAGTCCCAAAAGATCTTCGAGATGGAGCAATCCATCTCCACCACCTTCATTTGCTCAGGCAGCTGAAGTTCGGTCACTGGCAATGGATACAGCGTCACTGACAATGGATACAGCCAGTCAAGGTCAATCAAGGGAGGTGAATGCAGCTGAAGCAGTTGCTAACCAAAATGAAAGTTGTTCAGATATTCCAACAGTTAATAACAGTACTGATGATTTGAATTTGTGTGAAAAAGACACAACTCAAGAGAATAGAAACACTTGTGATATTGAGGATATTTTAAACTCACAAAAGCCATCAGAAGAAAATAATGAACAATGCTTGGAATCTAACACTGTTTCCCAGCCCTCTGCAGATCAACACCATTTAATGGATGTACCAGAAACTAACATCTCTTCCAACTGTAATGTAGATATTGATTCTTCAGATTTGAGACAAACCATTCGTGAACAAGAAATAAGTTCATGTTTCTCCCAGAAATCACAATCATTACAGGATACAGAAATGGTAGATTCATCTGTTCCTCTGTGCAATGAAAATGAACAGTCATCTTCATTCCTTGCTAACTCTCAGAATGTAGAACAATCTGAGGGCTCAACAGCTGTTGAAACCAGTTTTCCAGAGGGTATGTCAATTAATGAAGAAAAAAGGGTCTCTTCATTAATGGGAGACCAAGTTTCTTTCAGTGAAGATACAGAAAATATGCACTCATATGTGGAACAAACATCTTTGTTAGAAACTAGTAAACATGAAAATTCATACAATCAGAATTTTTTACAGCCTGCTGTTGAGACTGACCAAAAATCTTCAGAGGTAGAAAAATCTTCAGAATACATGCATGGCCAAGAAATTCAGTCTGTAGATATTGAGAGATCACAAAATGAATCCCATCCTGATATTTTTGTAGAAGAACAAGGTCAAAATTATACACTTAAGGCGGATTGCGAATCTTTAGTTTTAGATGATGTTAATAGTAGTAATTTTTCCTCGGATCATCAGGAACAAAAATTGTCATCAGATAACCAAACCAGTGAAAGCATAGAATTTTTTAATCCACAACTTAAGTTACCTGCAGTCATTGAGCCTGACAGTTTAAGCAACATCGAGTCTCATTCTAGTAGAACGGATGTTGAACACCAGCCAAGTGAAACTTCAGTATCTGCTGAGGAGAGTACTATTGAACAAGATGAATCCTAGTCAGCAGGAGTGAGTTCTGTGGATTACAAAAGAAACTTTAGCTCCTCATAAATGTAGCCTATGTCCATAAACAAATGTGACTTAAGTGGCTTAAGTCTTTGAAATTGTGTTTATAGTCAGTTTCATGATTTGTCAGAACTACTCAGTTTTAGAGATGAAGTGTTGCAAGTTATTGTGAAATGTGGTGTGGATGTGTGAACACAGGATTCATTACGTCAAATGTGATTTTTGCCCCTTTATTTACCAAACAGTTACCAAAATCTAAACTTGACTTTGTGTTGCACAATCAAAGATTCAAATCGTCAGAAGGAAAGGAATTTGGTGGTGCTTATTGTTATTGTTTGTATATTACGATTTTAAAAATATATTTATATATTTTTATACAATAATTTATACAGTGTTGAATAACTATTTATGTTGGAAACTTGTACATTTTATACATTTTTAATTAATAATAACATTAAAATTCAAACAAAATTTGTTTCCCTGGTCGAGTGTGTTCCTGTGTTCACGTGTGATAGCCACGCCACCGTCTACGAGGGAGGAGGGACTGGTGCTTGCGCTCAAATAGAGTGACAAGTACAAGGTACTGTGACTTTTATAACCTATGTCGACATCGCAAGGAACTTTCCGAGTTCTAAATATTTTCACTATTATTTTTATGTTACTAAAGTGAAAGTTTAAATTTGGATAGTTAAATATTGTTTTGTTTTCTAACTTGTTTTAATTGATTCCTTGTGATGTCTGCTTCTAGTTAAGATATATATGTAAATTTAGGCAATGAATAAGTTTATTACTTTTAACGCTTCTAAGGATGTAAATTATAATTTAAGCATGTTATAGCATAAAAGAGGTATGTTTGGTTATTAACATAATCAATTGTAAAAAAACTGGTTCTTTTTGACCTTTGTTATACTAATTAAATTATGTTGATTGTCTACGTGAATTTTGTTCTAGTTGCTTGAACTTTTAATACGACTGAATATGGAAATTTAATAAAAATTTTGTTTGGTTATGTTGTAAATATGAAAGCTATTTAATTAAATGTTGTAGTTCTTTTTATATATATAAAAATATATATTTAGGAATAGAAGTATTAACCCAATTTGTGTCAACAATTGAATTATTATTTACCAGTTATTATTTTTATTGGTAAATATTCTGTATAAAATTGTTTCTGTAAAATATTTAAAACATCGTATTACTGAAAAAAATTAATAGATATAAAAAAAAAACAAAAAAGCTATGTGCAGATTCGAAATTTGTAAGGTACTTATGCTACAAATGTTCAGTTTACATTCACAATAAATATTAGGGCTAAAACGGTTTTTGCTTACTCCTATCAGTCTATTTTTAATACAGTAAATTCTGCAAGTTGAGTCTACTACCTACCACAGAGGAGCTGCTGACTGACTACTGCGATGGATTGTCTACCTGAGAGTGGAGAACATGAAGATTCTACAAACACAGTTAAAAGTTTAGAATTTAGGAAAGATTCTGCAAATTAGCATTGTTGTTTTTAACTTAAAATTGTAACACATTTACCATCTGTATTTACTGAAGTAAATTAATTTACAACTTTTTAACAAATTCAAAGTTTTAACCCTGGTAATTTATTACAAAATTACACCAGTATGATTGTAAAGAACTCAGTAAATTGAAAGTGAAGTTTTTTGTGCTTAAAACAGCATCAAAATAAAAATAAGATATATTAACCAAATCGATAGATTGGTTACACATTAGAATCGCTCCATTCAATATGCTTTTTAGAATTGTTTGTCCAATGAGCAGTCAAAACTTCTTCAAGTGGCAGGTTGGTTTTGGGTGTTTTGCACTTGTACTTGAAACATATTTAAAATACCTCTTCTGACTTTGAAGTAAGGTAAATTTCACATGTGGCTGTCATTTCGAAATGTCAAACTGAAGATGCATTATTAGATGTTTAATTTGCACAACACTGATGGTCCGATGATTCAAGGTTGGCATGGTAACGTATTGAGGGCCAACGGCTCATGCTACTTTCACTATCCTAGATGTTCCTCATAGTCTACACGAGACTCTGGCACTGTAAGAATTAACATCATACAGTATAGTTAGTTCACTATTGCTGTATAACACTGAGTGCTAACATCTCATGCTACTTGACACTATCCTAGATGTTCCTCATAGTCTACACGAGACTTTGGCACTGTAAGAATTAACATCATACAGTATAGTTAGTTCACTATTGCTGTATAACACTGAGTGCTAACATCTCATGCTACTTGACGCTATCTATATGTTCCTAACAGTCAACACGAGACTCTGGCACTGTAAGAATTAACATCATACAGTATAGTTAGTTCACTATTGCTGTATAACACTGAGTGCTAACATCTCATGCTACTTGACACTATCCTATATGTTCCTAACAGTCAACACGAGACTTTGGCACTGTAAGAATCAGCATCATACAGTATAGTTAGTTCACTATTGCTGTATAACACCTTGAGTGCTAACATCTCATGCTACTTGCCGCTATCTATATGTTGCTAACAGTCAACACGAGACTCTGGCACTGTAAGAATTAACATCATACAGTATAGTTAGTTCACTATTGCTGTATAACACCTCGAGTGCTAATATCTCATGCTACTTGACACTATCCTAGATGTTGCTCACAGTCTACATGAGACTCTGGCACTGTTAACATATACTCATTATACATTAAGGAACCTTACAAGACAAAAATAGTTATAAACATACGAATTTTGTTTGTAAAACTGGAGCTTAATTTAGTTCCAATCATTCCAAAAATTATGTTTGTAATCATATTCACCTATTACTCTTCAATATTATTGTATATTTTTAAAATTGATTGAAAAACGTGTAAGAAGAATAATATATAAAGTTTCAATGTTGAATTATATTGTGAAGTACTAGAGATTAAAACTTTGCAAAATTGATTGATCACCACATCTTGAAATCTTTCAATTGTTTGAGACTAACTAAAGAACTTGTTCAAGACTGTTAATATTGACTGCCTTTAATAACTAATGTGATAGGCAAAGTTTGGATTTCCATATATTTTCTGCTTTAATCTTCTTAGGAATGGTAATTGTTATATTCATTCTATTCCAGCTTTGGTCATGTTATCAAACATCTATTGTTTCTTAATTCTATTAATGCCATTGTAAGACTTTCAATTTCATTACGACTTGACACACACCAGTAACTGAAGATTTGAGTATCTTGTTATCAATATTAGATTAAGGTTCCAAAACTTAAGATAAAATCAAATTACTTTACTTGGTTCAAAATTCCTTTTCCTTTTATTCTTGCCTTAGCATCAAAGCATCTTCAACAATGTCTTCTAATGTGTTCACTACATTCTTGAATAATGGAAACTGCCTCTGCTCTACAAAGCCATCTGGTTTCAGACAATGTCTGTACGTTTTTAGTTTAATGTCAGTAACTTTTACATATTGTTTTGAATATTTCCTTTTCTGTGAGCCCCTGGTAACTTAAGTGGCATATTTTTGAAATAGAACAATTTAAGCTGATAACAAAGGAATTACAAACGAATTGTCTGTTGCCGAACACAACTTTCTGACCAAGTACCTCCCTCCTGTCATATGGGATGGGAGTGAGGATTAGTTCTCATCGTGCCCATGTGTTGTACACATTGCGTGCATGCTACATTGCTTCTGTGAGCTGCATAGGAAAAGACTTTAATATTCACATTTACATCCAGTAGTAATTATTTATTTTTAATTCAATTAATACCAATGGTAGCAGGTAGCCTATGTTTCCCTCCGTAATTCTAGAATAATTTTGTCAAAATTAAGAGAGCGCTCCTACTGGAATCTTTACAGGTGCTATTGCAACTATGTCTACAGTGCACACACCTATTGTAGTACCCAAGTTATGTCACAGTTGCCAGTATAGTTCAAATCATGCAGTATAGTGACTAATTTCAGTAGAAAGAATATAAATTGTAATGAAGGTGTTAACTTATGCACTCACTATATCGAATACTCAAATTAGTGTGTGTTAAATTGACATTTTTTGGAAATTACTATTTGAAGGTTTAATGGTTAATTATGACTGATATTAAGGCAAATTCTTAGAGCAAATTATCATTTATTATTCAGACAAGTGGTTTTTGTCGAAAACGCTTAATGTTCATTCAATAATTGATGTATTTACTCTCTGGAGTAATAAAAAAACCTGATTTACTGAATTACTACTGATTTTAAAATCTAAATGTAACAATCCCTTAACTGATGGGTTGGGGTCTTATAGATCCAAATGATATTGAGTTTATTTGCTCTTCAATAGAACTGTGTGTTGTTAAAGATTGCAAGTACTTGTCTGTACCCAAATTTAATTTTTCCGTGGGATCCTTAGACCTCCTGATCGTACACATTATTATCTTTTTTTAAATGGTATTTTTCAAGGAACTGCGTGCAAATGGCCCTCACTTTTCAGGCAATATGTGTGACATGTTTAGAGACAAAGACAGTGAGTCTGAGATAACAGTATTAAGGATTCCTTGAATTATGGGAACTGTTCTCGTAATACAGAATTAAAATAAGTATTTAAGATGAAGAAAAAGTGAAAGAATGGATGTTCACAGCAATGGCTTATATCTGGACTTTTTATTTGCTGTTAAAATTTTCAATAATAATGGCAAAAAAAGTAACTTAATCATTATTTTTACGTTAAATGTCTAAGTACAACGAGAAAAGTGTAGGGTTTGCAATTTTGCATAAAAAAATTTCAGTATGTTTTTCCATGTACCCCAAGGGGTACCTAAAACGTTAGGCAACCGTGCACCTAACGGGATACATGAAAGTCTGCAGTATTTATTCAAGTGCAGGATCAAATTTAACAAACCACTAGGACAGGCAAACAATAAAAATGTAATAACGAAATGCATAGCAACGAATACCCATTGGGTGCACAATGCCCTATAGAAAGCGCAGTGTGTAACCAACCGGGTACACAACGACAGTTGTGAAGGAATGCATGTACATGATGGCTACATACACGTAGTTGTGGACGTGTTAAAAACCTTCATAAAAATGAAAATATATATTTAAAAAGTATAAAACCATTTCTGGTGAAAGAACAGTTTATAAATAGAACATGGATAAGAGTTATTTTAGGAATTGAGAAAGCAACATTTAATAGGTTAAGAGATGTTCTGTTTCTGAATGAATTAATATAATAAACTAGCAGTTGCTCGTGGCTTTGCACGCAATTTCCTGTTGAAAACCAGTACACTATATTCACGTATTATTTTTCTATCATATTCTAAACATTCCTGAGATAATTGATAGACGTGAGCCTTTTGGGCGCATTATGCAGGTATGTACCATATTTCTTGCCTCTATCTTTCGTGGTTTATGCTTGGATAAGTTATTCAGTACAATTAATGTATAGAGATGAACCTCGATAAACTAATTAGGTTATAAAGAATCAAATTCGGTATATTAAAATTAGTTTTCTATCTAAGACATTTCTAGTATTATTGTGAAGTTTGCCTTGTGGTCCGATCAAGAAAATGTATAAAAGAAAACCAATTTTGATCATAAAGCGTCTTCTCTCGGCTCTTTTCATTTACCTTCGATCTAAGCAAATTCGTAGGTAAACACCTTCCTTATGTGCAAACACTCACGGCTTTGTGCAATGAGGTGTTTTATAACAGCGTTTAATAGTATTTTCATTGCATTATATAGTTTATTGACCATTGGTGCAATCTAAACTGAAAATTAGGCAATAACTTCTTCTATGCAATCTACATTACACTACTGATCAAGCACTTTACAATAATAATTTTCTAAATATTAAATGTTTCTGCCTCTTTGACGAACTTCAGATGACAGTATTAACAGCTGTTAAGTATCAGTTCACTTTGTATTATGTGCCGTAGCACAGTCTGCCGGATCCAATGTAAAACACTCCAAAATCAACAACTACTTACAAATGAAAAATTAATTAAAAAACCATTTTCCAGTGGACCAAATTGTGAATCTAAACCATTCTCGAATTCCATTGAAAACACACACAAAATTTCATCAAAATCGGTCCAGTCGTTTAGGAGGAGTTCAGTCACATACACATGAACACAAGAAATATATATAAAGATTATTTTAAAAACCATTAGGCCAGCATTAGAACCAAGTTCAAAAACAAACATGCCATTGCAAACACATATATAAAACCGTTTTAATATTTTCTGTTTTCTCAAAAATTAACAAAACAAATTCACACAACTACGGATGGACAACTAAGTTGTGTTTACAGCAATGAATCTTGTAACTTAGCCAGTTAATTATTCATAATTCATTCACTGTTTAGAAGTTATACCAATACAAAACCAAACATGTGAGGAATGGTAACACTTTTAAGTTATGTACAAGACAGCGAAAATGAATAAATTATTGTTTTCTTGTAAAATGTTTTGGACAAAAGACATTTTGGAATTTGCAGCTAAGTTAGAATAAAAGGATATTTTGGCTCTGACGGTTAAATTTTGTGCCATACTGGATGTGGTTTGGAATAAAAGAGACATTGTGAAATTGAAGATGACTTTTTAATTAAATTTTAACACATAAAATAGATGTTTAGAAATTGAAAAGATATATTTTCAATATAAAATTATGCTATAGTGTTATAGCTATAGCAAAAGTCTCAATTTTGACAAAAAATTAATAAGATTCTAAGCGACTCATGATAATTTCTCTGGTAGATAATACTGTTTTAACTTGAAAAAGTCTGGGAAAAAACCGTTAGTACATGTTTAGTTATTTTAAAGCATCATATAACAGCATGTATTTGACTGGTGAGTTAATAATGCTGGTTGTGATTGAGTGTCTTACAGTAAATTAACACAGCTGTGTCCAATATAAAATCTAAATTAACAAACAAGTTAAAACTTGGTACAAATATAGATCTTATAAAATAGCTTATCTAAGTTTATTGGCCATATTTGAACATTTCACTTTATTATGGCGGAATTAAATGCTGATGCGTGATCTGTAGTTAACTATTGTGCCCTCTAAAGGTAATTATCTTTTATCAGTTAAAAACTCAATTTATAATTTACTTTTTCATGTAAATAAATTTGAAAAAGTATTCTTTATTATTTTAGAGTTTATTATTGATGATGGAAGGTTTGATAGAATAACAGAATTTTGGATATTTGCCATCATATGTTACAAAAGGTATAACACAACGTTTCAAGGATTGGAATGTATCATCTTCATCAGGTGGAGGGAGGTATTAATACATACAAAAATAAAGAAGGGAAAGAAAAGGAATAAAACAAACCCAAAAGCTGTTTGGAGTTCAGTCCAGACATTGTCACTGCACAGAATGCAAGTCATGAACACGAAAATCACAATCACACCAGCACAGGTAAAAGTGGGATACTAAAAAATAAAATAGATGTCGGCTCTTTCTTCGGCACCGCATTGAGTCATCTGAAACAATGGGGACAGGAAGGCGATGGTCAGGAGGAGGAATGGTAAAGGCAATCCGCTTCCAGCCATATGTTTTGGTCCTAGACCTTAGTTTCATGTCGTATGTATGAATTTTGTTGGTTGAGGTTTGTTTTATTGATACAATCTTTTTCCTAGTTCGTTTTTTTTAAAAAATATTGGTATCCAAAGTTGTCTAACCTGACCCGAAGATTGACTTAGCAAAGGTCTGCTTATTTTATGTGTAAGCCTCAATAAATTTGCATAAAAAAAATTGTCGCTATGTATTATGTTGGTTTCATCCCATTTCATGTGATAATTTTCAGACCAGCAATGTTGAGCAATTTTAGACTTTTCCACTAGTCCTTTTTTATTATTTTCTTTATGCTCTTTAATTTTTACGTTTAGTGATCTTTTTGTCTCGTTTATGTATTCCCTATTACATGAACATGTTATACTATAAACACAGTTTTTTAGTTCTGTGTGCTATTTTTTGGTTTGGTTTTTATGAGAAGCGGTTCTAATATTATATTTTCTGCATACTCTTCTAATTTTCTCTGATCAAACCGGCACATAAGGGATCGACATGTACGTACATTTTTCTTTGTTTCCATTTTCTGACTTTTGTATTTTTTTATTATTTTAGTTTGCACTAATTTATAACTGACTGAGGATATCTTTATTTTTAAAGGATCTGATTCAATGTTTTTAATTTCTTCGTTTAGCATATCTTTTTCTGAGCACAAGCTCTTTGCTCTGTCAAACAATGAGTATACTACTCCTTCTTTGACAGATTTTTGATGGTTTGATTGAAAATTTAGATATTGGCCGGTGTGTGTTTTCTTACGATAAACTATTGTCTTATCCCATCCCATTCCCTCATCTTGACGGTATTTTGAAATAGTTGCATTTAACTAGACAGTACAATTTGTCATCAAGATAAGGGAATAGCGATGGATTTCCTCTATCATCCATTTTTTCCAATATCATGGAGGTAGAAGTCCAAAACAAACTCCCCTTTATGGATGTGTGTGTAGTAAGAGATAGATACATCCTTAAGACCACTTGATATAGATACAACACCTGAAGTTAGGTTTAATTAAACACAATTAATTGAGCTAGGTTCTAATATAAAACAAACAATCAGAGTTACAACAATTTCATAAAATATTAAAATAAACAAAACTGTTCATTTAGAGAATAAACATATGTTTACAAATTATCATAATTTACTTTCTCCTCAGCCATCTTCTTTAGTTATGTTTTAATTCTAGAGAGACTGGAAGACGTCTGACTGTAGAACTCTTTCGCTCACAAGGAAGGGGCAATTGTGACAAATGCGGTTTCTCTAACAGAATTAATGAATTCAGGTGTGCCGAATACAGTAAATAGTTGCTTGAATTTTGATATTACAGTTTCTGATGAAAGATCTGGGCAAGGAAAAGCAAATGGAAATCTTGAATACTATAATAGTAAGAATGTAGCGGTTTCTTGAAGGTGTTGGCAAGGGCCTTTTGAAGTCAACATCAAATCATTCAAATGGAGTTGTTAATTTTATGAGCTTTCCTTCATTTCTGCAAAGTCTAGGTTTTATTTTGGCACAAACTCTACAAGAAGATGTTAATTTCCCGATTTCTTGTAGGGTGTACTGTAAATTCTTACTCCTGACTCAGTGATACATTCGAGTTTCACCTGGATGGCATAGTAAATTATGGAAACTTCTAAGCTGATCAAGTTTTTCATTAATAGAACTAAAAATTATGGCACATGTTAAGGAGTCAGCAGCAACATTTTTCTCGACCTGGCCTATAAACGATGTCATAGCTGTAACATGAAAGTTCAAGTCGCCACATCATGATCTTCTCATTCTGTATTTTACCAGACAATTTTGAATGGAACATAAAGGAAACAGATTTCTGATTTGTAACCAACTTAAAGTGCCTCCCGAGTAAATAGTGTTACCTCTTCCGGACAACCTCTAAGATAGCATTGGCTTCTTTTTTCTAAATAACTGCTTCAATTCACTTGAATTGAGACTTCTTGAAAAAAACCCACTGGATGTCCATCTTGAGTAAGGGTTGCCACTATAGTATTATCAGAAGCATCTGTCTCTACAGTAAATGGATAATCAGGGCAAATAGGGAACTTAGAGGCATGTTCAATCTCTTTCTTAAGCTCATTGAAAACAAAAATAACCTTTGGTATCAGGGGGAACCCATTATTTGTAAGTGGTTGTATCTTCTCTGAAAATTTAGATATGAATCTAGAGAAATGAGAAAACATTCCAACTGTTCTTCTGAGAGAAGCAGCATAGGTAGGAAGAGGAAGATTCTTAATTAACAGAAGATGGTCCAGGTATGGTTTTATCTCACCATTATAGGTTCATTAACAACCTCAAATCAAAAAACTCATCAGGTTTAGATGAGATTTCTTCAAAAATACTCAAATTTTGCCCTGAAGAACTTGCACTGCCCCTCGTCGACATATTCAATAAGTCTTTCAGAAGTGGTAAATTTCCTTCAGCTCTAAAACTATCAAAAGTGTATCCAAAATATAAAAATGGAAGCTACTTAGATCCCAGTAATTATAGACCTATCTCTCTTGTATCCACTTTCTCAAAACTGTGCGAAAGAATTGTTCTCAGAAGGCTACTGAACCACTGCGAAAAACATAATCTACTGACAAACTGTCAACATGGCTTTACTAAAGGCAGGTCTACCACCACTGCAATAATAAAAATGGTAGAGTCTCTTATAGATAGTATTGAAGAAGGGAATTTAAACTACTGGAATTTTCCTAGACTTTAGTAAAGCGTTTGACTGTCTTAGCCATGATCTCATCATCCGGAAACTGGAAAACTTAGGAGTAGCAGGAACAGCTAAAAATTGGTTCCAAAGTTACCTTGGAGGACGAAAACAACTGGTTGAGCTAAGCAAAACAGAAAATGGAATATCCAATTATGTAAGATCTAGTCTCCTACCTGTAAACCGAGGTGTCCCCCAAGGATCTGTTCTTGGACCAGTACTCTTCATCCTTTTCACTAACGACTTACCTCAATACATTGGTGATGCATGCTTAACCTTGATGTATGCTGACAACACAACCTTGATGTTTAGTGAAACCTCAACTGAAAATATGGCAATCACATCCTACCTATCCCTCAACATGACCTATCAGTACTGTCATAACAATGACTTAGCAGTAAACACTACCAAAACTGCCCAAATAGCTTTTGGAAGGAGATCTGAATGTGTGCCATGTATACCAGATGTTGCAATGAATGACGAAGTCAAGTTTTTGGGCATAACTCTGGATAAAAAACTTATCCTGGACCTCTCATGTAGACAAACTCTGTGGGAAGTTAAGTTCCAGCCTCTATGCAATTAAAAACATCAAAGCTTCTACTGATGAAACAACTACAAGAGCTGCTTATTTCGCTTTGTTTGAGGCTCACATAAGATATGGTTTAGTAGCATGGGGAGGAACATCAGCTGGTCAGATTCAAAGGGTTCTCAAAAAAACTGCAGTCAGAACACTTGCAGAACCACCAAACAGCTGTAGAGAAGCCTTTAGAACCCATAAGATCCTCACTATCGTATCACTATACATTCAAGAAACTGTGATGCACGCAGTAAGAGAGGGCCTACCAAAGCGGAGTGAAGTTCATCAGTACAACCTCAGAGATACTACTTTGTATGACCTTCCAGCCCACCGACTGTCACAGTTCGAAAAGAAGCCTACATACATCGGGAGGAAGCTTCACAACCACCTGCCATCAGAGCTGAGAGACAAAGGAGAGAATGAACTCAAACCAGCACTACACAAATGGCTTGCTGACCGCCCCTTCTACTCCATAGAAGCATTTTTTCAAAGAGTATTTGACATTTAAATTTTACAATGTAACCTTTTATATCATAACAAAACTTTATATTTTGTAAAAAAAAAAAAAAAACACTTGTAGTGTTTACTATGACGCTAATACTGTTCTCAATGAGCATGTTAATAAAGAATTTTTGTCTATTGTCTATTGTCTATTGTGTAACCCAAAAAATAAATTGTGGTAATTGAAAATGAACTTTTAGTTTTGTTAATAGTTATACAATATTTGGTTACAACTTGCATGAATCTATCCAGATTTTTATTGTGGTCTTGCCACATATCGTTAGACGTATTATGCATCAACGCCGTTTGTGACACCAAATGGGATTCATTTGAATTGATACAGTTGTCCACATGCTTCAAAAGCCATATAATGTTTAACGCCGTTTGTGACACCAAATGGGATTCATTTGAATTGATACAGTTGTCCACATGCTTCAAAAGCCATATAATGTTTAACGCCGTTTGTGACACCAAATGGGATTCATTTGAATTGATACAGTTGTCCACATGCTTCAAAAGCCATATAATGTTTAACGCCGTTTGTGACACCAAATGGGATTCATTTGAATTGATACAGTTGTCCACATGCTTCAAAAGCCATATAATGTTTAACGCCGTTTGTGACACCAAATGGGATTCATTTGAATTGATACAGTTGTCCACATGCTTCAAAAGCCATATAATGTTTATCTTCTTCTCTGATTTGTATCTGATAATACACATTTTTCAAGTTAATTGTAGTAAATATAAAATAATTAGCTACTTTGTTTACTGTGTCTTTAATCTTTGGGTGTGGATAAGAATCAAGGAGAGTGAACTTATTTATAGTAAGAGAGTAATCAACGACCACTCGACGTTTATGATTACTGGACAATTGACAAGAGCTTGTGCTTGCCATAGGGATATACTAGGTTCAATTACACTCTTCTTTAATAGAGTAGATATTTCCATGGAGATGAATTTACAATCTAATTCAGAGTAAGAACAGGATTTAATGGATATCGGTCTACAGTCTGAGGTAAGATGTGCAAACAGTGAAGCAGGTTTAACTTTGGCTACATTTTGGCCAGACAACTAACAGTAAGAGGATACCAGATCCACCAAGGTACACTTCTAGTTTGGGGTGCCGAGCAAGTAAGACATGCCCAATTATTACATCTGTAGATAAATTTGGAAGAAGAGAGAAAGATACATCATTATAAACATTACCTATTAGTTTAATTCTTACTGAACAGGCACCTAGTGTCTGAGAACTGAGAGAGTTAGACACCATAGTAACTTCTCCAATAGTAAAAGGGTAAGTTTTAATTTAAGTTTTTTTACTAATGAATCGCTCATAGATCTAGACGAACTTACAGTGTCAATCAAAGCAAAAGCACGTAAGTGATTTACTACTACTGCAACAGTCGCTTTTGACAACACAGGATGAATAGTAGCTAAATATTCTTCCTGTGTTTGATTACAACCCTTGCAAATGGCATTCCTGACTGGACAAATGTTCCTCTGGTGTCTGTCATAGCCGCAAAACATACACTTGAGAGCAGCAGCAGCTATATGCGTGTCGCTTCTGAGAAGTTCATAAGTTTCATCACTTTCCTTGTTTCCATTACAAATCTTGTTTAAACTGGCTGGTGTCTGATACATATTAGCATTAAGCTGTGCTATTTCCAAGCAATGTACTTGTTCATAAGTGTCCTTTAGAGATAGATTAAAGTTTACCAGAAGTCTTTGTCTTATATGAGGTGATTTACAATCGCGTCTCAGATACAGTCATCTCTATTTGTTTCAACCAACACAGGTTTGGAATTACACTCTTTACGTAGTATTTCAAGTTCTAAAAACTTATCAACATTTTCCCCAGGCTGCTGTTTCTGAGTTAACAGTTTATGACGAGCAAACACTTCATTAACTGGTTTGCAGTAAAGTTTTTGTAGACTAGTCACAGCATCATTGAGAGTTAAACATTCACTTTTCACTTGTGTGCACATAGACTGAAGGTGTGACAAGGTTTGTTAATAATTTTAGTTCATTACATCCATTTACTTTTGACATTGCCAAAAGGTTCTTAAAAGTGTTGTACCAATGGTTTCAATCTTTGGAAGCAGTGGGGCTATTTGAATCTACATTTAGTATTTTCAGGCTTCAAGAGTTGTTCCATTTTATAGTGTTTAATTAATTTGATATATATATATATATGCCGGCAAGTGAGAGATCCGGGTTCGACTCCCGACTGAGCAAGTACTTTTTGTGATTCAATATTTATTGAAATTATATATATATATATATATATAACAAAAAGAGTTTACCTGAAATTGTGTTTAATTAAACACAATTGAGCTGGGCCCTAATGTTAAACAAACATAATCAGAGCTACAATTTCATAAAATATTCAAATCAACTAAACTGTTCATTTAGAGAATAAACATATAATTACAAATTAACATATGACCTATTACACCACTTTGGCTACCAATATTTAAAAAAAGAACTAACTATAAAACCTAAAAAGATTATATCAATTAAACAGCCCTCAACCAACAAAATTTGTATATGCACCATAAAAGTAAGTTCTAGGACCAACACACACACACACACACACACAAGTAGGTATAAATATGCCGTTTCTAGTCCACTTTCGGAGCCAACAGTAAATCAATGGAAAATACTGTTTAAAGGACAATAAACGAATGTGTAAAATCAAACAGTAATGGAAAATACTGTTTAAAGGACAATAAACGAATCTGTAAAATCAAACAGTAACTTACGAATGAAAAATATATATACACATACATTATACATACATAAGAAGATTTGGAAAAAGTTGTTAATAACGTGTACACAACAGAAGCACCCCATCATCAAATCTTGTACCTCCATCCTTAACCCAATCATAACACGTCAAAAATTATTGAATCCTCCACCAATTTATTAGACGATGAAATAGCTGTCATCCAAAACAAACATTCTAGAAATGTGTAATGTTTGCATGCAGAAAACCAATGAGAAAAAAACCACTCAGTGTTTTGCTGACTTAAAATATTTTATGCTGACTCAATTAAGGGGCATGACACTAAAAGTAAACTGTTATGTGTTTTTTGTTATGATTCAGAAAATATGAAGAGATAAAAGCAACTTGCCTAGAAAAGTAAGTAAAATAAACGAAAGTAAACTCTGATAAAAATTTTCCCCTGGGTCCAAAGGAGTGACCGTTCATGTTCCAATACCTGACATTGACAAAGGGAGAGTTGATTTGAGAAACATTCTGGTAGTTGTCATGGATGTAACCAACGATGGTTTTTATAAACTTGGGATTGCCAATAGAGTTCTAAAACAATTATGCTCCAGATCACAATTTACAGTTTGCCAACAAAGCTTAGTTGCAATTGAAGACATACCTGATCAAGAAACAGGTCTTCTTACTGTTTCAAAAGCTTAGTTGTCTGGAAGTAACCAAGGGTTTTTTTAGATATATCTACAAAACTAAATGTCCAAATAAATAATTGCTTGTGTTAAAAAGAATATAAAATGTAACTCAAAGTGTCATAGTTCTCTTTCCTGCTGTAACAAGTTTTGAATTTCATGTCCAGTGAAAGTTTTACTTTCATTATGGAACAGAAATAACTATTTATTATTCTTATTATTGTTCTTGTTATTATTACCAGTAGTATTCTTAATTTAAATAAACTACTTTCCGATCAATGCTGATTAATTTATACTTTGCCTAAACAACAGTAGGCACTTTTCACAATTACTAGGCATTATACACAAAGTTCGTAATGAACTGGCACTAATGAATACCTAAATTTTATACATTGCCAGTAATGTTTACAACAAATTCCAAAAACATAGCTAAAACATTTTTTATTACTCTCCAGTCAATAAGATTTCATTTTTCATTACAAAGTTCTTTTAAACTTAATAAAGCATGTTTTTCTGAAATAGTTAAACATTTTTGTATTTAAATAATCTTTCCGGCTTAGTCGGAAGAAGTAGGTAGATTTTGCGATATTTGAAATATTATAATCTATTCTCATGGGATTTACATGAGCTAAGTATCTCCAAAAACTGTTTGTACAAAAAAAATTGTAACAAAAAGTTTAGAAAGAGTTTTAAGCATCATAAATTCACAGAGTTGTAAAGAAATGGCATACTAAGCTGGCCAATGAACTTAGTCGGGGTATTTAAAAGATACATTCTTGTATCAAGTTTGAACTTATTTCAGCATTTCTAAAACTTTTTTGTTCTCAGCTTCAGCTATTTAGGCGTCGATGTACACTGATTTATTTTCAAAGTACACACACTGTTTCGTGTCTATAAATTATTGGCCCTCCCTGAGATATGAACCCGTGATCTCTCAGTCAGAGAGCTGAGACTATAACCATTAGTCTATGGAGGAGGACTAAAACAAGTTCTTGGTGATAGAAAATTTCTAATGGGATTTACATGTGATCAATATCTCGAAAACTGTTTGAAATAAGAAAAAAATTTGTATTACAACATTATTAGTAAATCTTATAAGCAGTTTAGAACACTTTTTTTCTCTAGGTTCATAATTACTGGAGTTGTAAATTTTTTTAAAGACTTAAAAGTCCACCATATTACAAGGAAATTGCATACCAAGCTGGTCAATGAACTTAGTCAAGACATTTATAAGATAAATTTTTGCATAACGTTTAAACTTTTTTGGGTCAGTTATCGTTTTCACAAGCTGCGTTTTATATATATATATATATATATATATATATATATATATATATATATATACATATATGTATAATTTTGAATGGGGGGTTGTTCGGCCTCTGGAAATCATGTTCAGTGAAGTTACGAAGAAACTTTTAGTATGTGCAATCAGTGGGTGATTGCAATAGGCTGATTTTGTACAAAAAAATCTACCTAAAAATTACATTGAATATAGGCAAGTAATGTGTTTGAAAATCGTCCAGCACTTTAAAGTGGTTTAATCAGCGCTTGGAGGGTTAAGATTAGAAAGTTCAGCAGTTAGTTGTTTTCTTTATCACTGACTGTAATATATAAAAATAAAGTACGGTATTATCTATATTATATAGAGGTGCAGCCCACACTATGTATCATGTTAAATGAAAGTGTGTCTCTACAAAATAAGATCAGCTTAATAACTTCTCACTGTTTTAATACAATGATCATTAGTCTTCATACCTAGCATGCAGCATCCAGGCATCCTAAACTTAAAATATGCAATAAATAAAAAAGATGGCCCATTAATTATTTTCATGTTTGTTTCAGTTAAACATGAATTGTTTTTCAAATAAACCATTACCTTTCTTATCAATAGTTAAATCAGGATTTGCGTTCATTACATTAAATATAACTGCACTGCCTGATAGCATTATGACATCAGATCTTACAAATATTAGTATATGAGTAGAACTGCTATTAGGGCTGAGGAAGTGGAATTTTAAAAAAAATAACAAGGATATAATAATATTTCCTGCTGACAAGGGGGATGTAACTGTAATAATGAATATAAAGTATTATTGCTGAAGCAGAAAGACAACTGAGTGATACAACTACTTATAAAATTTTAAATTAAGATATTAATGAAGAACTTTGTTCAAAAATATCTAATTACATAAAGAATAATGCCTTAACAGAAAACTTAAGTGATCATTCTATCAATTTACTAATAAGTAAATCTCCAAAAACACCAACATTCTACATATTGTCAAAATTCCACAAGAATATTTCAAATCCACCAGGAAGACCAATTGTAGCTTCAATATCTTCTCCAACTGAGAGAATTTCTTCATTCATTTGTTGATGACCATTTAAAAAATTTGTGACTAATCTTCCTTCTTTAGTGAAAAATAGTAATGATTTTTGCACCTTGTGAAGAATGTAGCTCAACCTATTCCTGAAAATAATAAATTAGTAACAATCATGTTCAATCATTGTATGCAAATATGGAACACCAACAAGGAATTGATTCTATCAAATATTTCTTAAGAAAACTTCCCAAAAATACACTACCTTCTTCAGATTTACTTTTAACATTAATAAATTTCATTCTAACTATGAATTGCTTTAGGTTTCAAAATAACTTTTATATACAGCAAAAAAGGGACAGCCGTAATGGCTCCTCCTTATGCTAATCTTGTGATGGGCAAGCTTGAACATGATTTTCTAGAAAAACAACCATACAAACCCATATTTTGGAAACTATACATTGACGATATTTTCATGATATGGACATATAGTAAAGAACATACTATATATAGTATAGAAAAGTTTTTTACAGTCATTGAACACTTTCTGCAAATCAAAGTTTACGTGGGAGATATCTGATTCAATTGAGAGTTTCCTGGATATAGATATTTTTATTGAAAATCAGAAGCTGAAAACTAAAATCAATATAAAAAAAAAAACAAATACATTTCAATACCTACATTATGACATGTTATCCGCCCCATGTCAAAAAATCCATTCCAAAGAGTTTAGCTAAAAGAGCCCAAAATTTATGCAGTGAAAAATATCACTTAGAACAATATATTGATAATTTATTATCAGCATTTTCCAAAAGGGATTATCCTCAAAAGCTTCTAAGCACAAACTGAACACTAAATCACTATCAATTGGAACAAATAAATCTAAATTTGACAATAATGGTCCAAAGTTTTTAACAAAATACCTCCCAGGACTTTATAAAATTAACAATATACTTTGAGTAGCATACAGTTTATTGGGCAGCTCTGCTTCAACAAAAATCATTTTTGAAAATAATTCCAAAAATAACATTTAGAAAACCACCAGTTTTGAAAGATATTTTAGTACATCCAAAATTACCTAAGCACCAAGACCAAGAAAACGTGACAGTTGGATCGTATCCCAGATGTTAAGTATGCAATATGTGCTCTACGTCAAAAACATTTACAAGTAGTTCCACACAAAAATCATATAGTATATTTGAAGATTTAACATGTGAATAAAAAAGTATTGTTTATCACATTCAGTGCAAGTTATGCCCTAAAGATTATATTGGCTCAACAATAAATTCTCTTAGAACAAGGATGACAGGGCACAGGTATGCGTATAAATATAAAAAGACAGAGCAACCTGTAGTGACACTGGCTTAAAACATAATTTAAATTTTGAAGAAACATATTCGGTGAAACCAATTAGAAAGATATTAGAAAATTTTAGTACAAACAGTCTTAGAACCATGGAACAAACCCATCAGCAAGCCTATTTATAATTTTTAATTTCCTGAAGACGGTTTAAGCAGAAATATAGAAATTGTTTGATATCTTCCTATTTATTATTGAAGATTTATATATATATATATATTATATATATACAATAAAGTATACGTACAATAAATGACACTAACATTTACTGTAACATTGGGTGGAGATGAGAATAATCTATTTGATGAAAAAAAAATCAAGTTTGTGTTAGTAAATATGTTAAAATGTTCCAACTTACACACCAGATATTGATTTGTGGTTTTGATGTTTGAACTTTTCCAATGGCTCATTATGAACTCATGATAGAATAGAAAGTGTTACATTTCAAATAGGCTTTTAATTGATTTGAATTGTTCAACTATTTGATACCCTCAGGGGTACTGATTAACCTGATTGCAAGTGCAGGCAAATGTTCAAGGACATCAATCATGATCTTGCATTATGTATTCAATTCAATTCAAAATGTTTTTATTCATCAAAGCAGAAGTGTACATGAACAATTTATGTGCGTAAAATAGCAGAAACTTAAATACTTATATTAAAAAAATTAGTAAACTAAACCATTAACCCATCAGTATATCAGACAAAAATTTCCTCTGAGTAAATAGGTTTTCCAATTAGAAATGTTTTAATTTTCTTTTTGATGTTTTGGTTTTATGTTTTTTTTTAACTCTCATAGCAAATTATTAAAGAAACTTAATTCTTGTATTACTAGGATTCTCGGTAAAAAGTTCTAGTTTATGACTACCGTAAGCTGGCAAAAATAAATGGCAAACCTGTAAAATAAACTAAAAATAATAATGGTCCCAATATAGAGCCTTGGGCACTCAATAGGTATTTGTTTTGTTTTTGTAACAGGTTTTACTGACGTTATTAAAAATTCATAAAAATTTAAAATCATTTCATTTTTAAAACAAATAACAAACAAGCAGTCATACAATAAAGAAATGTTTACATCCTGAGGCAAAGAAAAGAGATATTGTGTCATCCTACTAAATGAAAGGCTTCAATGACAGTAGTTGCTATTTTTAGATTTGATTATACTAACCAATGGCGATAATAACTTCAAACTGTTCCCAGATCACTAATAGCTGAAAGCTTTTTTATTAGTATATAATGGGAAACAGTATGAAATGCTTTGGTCATATCTATGAAAATTCCAACAACTAAATCCTTCGAAACAATAGACTTTATGACAGATTCAACGAAATTGGTACCGTACCAGCACTCACAACTGACTTTCCTTTTCTAAAGCCAAATTGTTCCTCATCAAGGATATTGCTTTTCTCAAGTACTGTACTTGGTAAGTTGTAAGCACATAACTCTCTCATAAATTGTTGCAAAGGAGGATATTAATGCTAATGGTGTATAATTTGCCAAATCCTTTGGATCTCCATTTCTAAAATATGGTTTAATCTTAGATATTTTTTATTTTAAGGAAGAAAGCCCGTAATTAATGACGAATTTATTAAATGGGGCAGTGGTTTAAGTAACTTCTTATGGCAGTGTTTGATGACTGTGATGGGAACTTCATCCCATCCACAAGATAATTTGTTATCAAAATTCTCTATAATTTTGTCTAACTCCTCTTAACTAATATGCTTAGGAGAAAAAGGAAGATCCCTATCATACAATTTTTATTTAAAATTATTGGGATTGGGGTTAGTACTGACAACATTAGGAACTACATTTTTTAACTACACTATTAAAGTAATCATTAATATTTTCACAGACCCTTTTTGGGTTTTCATTGTCATTTGCTAAGAGGTAAATTATATTTTCTTGTTTTTTGGTTTTTACTACCCACTTCGTTATTTATTATTTACCATATGGTTTTACGTACATTTTTGGAATTATTAACTAAATTGCTGTAATAATAGTTTTAAATGTTTTATAATTTTTCATATAATCTATTTTCATCAAATTTAAAAAGTTATTATCATGTTGTTTCTGATCTCCTCTTATTAATTTACACATGGTAATATTTGTAAAAAATAAGTCAAAATAATAAATAAAAATATTTTTTTAAACACATTGAATTGTTGTTATTGAAGCATTAAAACATCAATCCAAGTTTCTTTTTTCAACATTTCATAAAACAGTTGCTTATTAGGTAGATTGTATTTCCTTGAATATGTAACTATATCATTATTTTTCTGAATATTATTAATTTTGGAACAGATTAGTTTAATAAATTGTTCATCATGTTCTAACAAATTTGTTATGAAACCTGTAATTTATTAACCTTTTCCTTTCCATGTTGGTAAAATAAATTATCTATAGCACTACTTTTGATACTGCATACCCTTGTGGAAAAGTCAATAACTGAGTGTGGTTTGTGTGAATGCAAAATCTGTTTTAGTCTAAAATTACTTGGGGAAGGTATCAAAACATCTATATTAATATCTAATAGCTATGTAACTGTATTTTTACACGGAATTTCCAGGAATACATCAAGTTGATCTAAAAACAAATTTTCAAAACATACAAGAGGTGAACAATCAATACCTGCCAGTACAAAATTGAGGTTGTCAACTTTTACTTGTACTAAGCAACACAATGACAAAACAGGTATCATAGTGAAGAACCTGAGAGGAGAGAATGAGACAGATTAGCCACCTTTTACTCCTTCTTAAAGCACGGCTTGGAACTAGGTTAACAACAGTGATGGCCGCAGCACATGAGGTCTTAGTGTCAAGAACTATAGAGATAACCATAGTTGAATTGATATATCTACTGCAGTGCATGCAGAACAATGGTGTGTTGAGTGGTTTATGACTGCAGCAATAATAACAAAGGAAAATATCACTTAGGTTAAATAACATCAAAGTAAATTAGCTGTACTGTATATTTGTTCTCTCATATATTTATGGAGTCAGACTAATCCCCAAGTTTCATGAAAATAAATTCAAAGATCTTGTAAAGTGTAACTCTTTAAACTAAAAGCTAAATTCAGCACCTATACTGATTTTTTGGTAAATGTTCTTTTTATTATTTTTTCTCAAGTAGAAATTCTTTCACTTCATAGTAAAATTATTAATTACTTTACTGTTGAAATCGTCATAACTAGGTACTTCAAATCAGATTATGTGTTGTTTTCAATGCACTTGGAGAAAACTGATGGCTCTTAAACACTTGTATTGTAGGACATTTGACTGTGTATTCTACAGTCTGTTGGTTTGTCTAAGTCAATTGAGCAACTTCATCAGTGAGGTAATGCTTAAGACTTAGGTTTCTGCCATACACATAAGAAAATATAAATGTCCTTGTAAAATTTATCTGTTTGAAATTAAACATCATAATTGTATATTTTCCCCCATGGTGTTTCATCAAAACTACATGTTGTCATCAAATAAAATAAATAGTTCTATTCCACATTTCCCCCCTAATTTATAAAAAAAAAACCATAAAACTAATAAAGCAAATTTCACAGTTTTATTATTAATACTGGCTTGTATTAATCCCAATTATTTTTACCTTTAGCCAGTAATCTTTTTGTTAGACAAAGAAAAAGGTTATTTTAGCTTACTATTAAGCATATATAGTTCAAAAAGTTTAATTAATCTTCATTTAATTTGTTTTATTAGTATATAAATAAATTAATAGTGCTGTATTATAAAATTAAATTAATTAATGTATGTGTAATAGCTGTGCCTCAATGAAACATAACTAAACAATTAAGTAAATAACTTGATTGATTTTGTTCTATGTCTTCTGATAACACTATACTTTCTATTATAGGCACTTTAAGTAAAATATTATTTACTTTTAATTATCTGTGAAATGGGTGACGTAATTTACTCAGCATTCCATAAAAAGGCGTTTTTTATCAAATGTTTAGTAGTTTTTAAAGGAAATTTAAATTTGATTAAAAATTCTTTATTAGTAAAATATTTTGTTCATTTTCCAAAAAATTAATATTTGAACAGAGATGGATCAATGTTATACTAAGGAGAAAGATAAAGGATTGTTTACTAGGCAAATGGAGTAGATTCTATTGTGTACACTTAAAGATACGGGTGTACCTCAAATTGACTAAGAAACCAACTGCATATTGGAGAGAAAACTAAGAAAAGCACATCAACTAAAAAAATCAAAATTAACCATAAGAACTGGCACGCGAAGAATGAACTGAGGTTTTGGTATGTGAGTTGACAAGTGTAGATTTTTAACAAGCTATAAGAACAGAAAAGTTACGATACCATCACAGAGAGTTACAAAAATCAGCTACATGAGTGAAAAAGAATTAATATCAGCATGAAAGAACATTTAACTGACAGTAGCTTGATTAAGCACATGGCCTCCAAAGTACTAAAAAGATTAGGGATTGAATCAGGGCTGGATTTACATAAAATAAAATAAATAAATCTTTATTTGTCGTTCAAATTCTTACAATCATTGACAATGTCATATTGCAGCCTAGGGCATGGTCAAAATAAAACAATTTTATCAAAATAATTTAAACTTAAACTAACATTCAAAAAAGAAAAAACAGTGCTTTAGTAGCATAAATTAGTCAGTGAAGGTTAATTTAAAATAAACTAGGCCTAGATATATAAATTAAATAGTAAATAAACAATTGTCAAAATTTACATATAAAAATTATTATATATCTAAAATGTAATGTTTTTTAATTCTAAAAACTCGTCTAAACTATAGAAAGGGTGTTTCAAAAGCCAACTATAAAAAAGCTTAGTGAAGGTTTTATGTGGATACTTATTTACCAGAAGTTCCAAAAAATTATAGATTTTCAGCGATGTTACCATGTGACTATTTAAGGTTTTACTGAGGCGGTGATAACCAATTGCAGCATTATTTTTAGTTCTAGTATTGTGTGAATGAATTTTGTTACTAAATTTTAAAAATTTTGGATTTTTTAGAATATAGTTAATTAAATCAAATATATATAGATTGATAACCGTTTGAATCTCTAACAGAATAAAAAGTGGTTTACAATGTTCCAGCGGTTGAGAATTAGTCATTACTCTAATAGCTTTTTTTTGAAGAATTAAGATGTCTTCAGTTCCTGAGCAGTTGCCCCAAAATATCAAACCATATCGAAAAACTGCTTGGAAATACGCAAAATAGGCAGTCCTCACATAGTTTTTAGGAACAGCACTCTTAAGGCGACCTAACAGGTAAATAACTCTAGAAAGCCTCTTGCTTATATATTCTGTATGTTGGTTCCAGTTTAGTTGGTTATCTATATACATTCCTAAAAATTTTACATTGTAGCTAAAACTGTTATCAAGAGGGGCCAAATAAGGTTTCAAGCTAAAAATTATATTTTGTGTTTTTTCTTCATTTAATAGAAATCCATTAGATCGAAACCACTGGGAAGCACCTATTAAGGTTTCATCTGAAAATTTTGAGAGTTCTCCAATGTTATTTGCAATGTTAATAAAAGTTGTATCATCAGTGTAAAGTATTGTTTTAGCTGTCACTGAGAAAGGTAAATCATTTATACTGATTAAAAATAGAAGTGGTCCAAGGACAGAGCCCTGTGGGACACCATATTTTACTGTAATGTCCTTGGACCTTACCCCATTGATGGTAACTATCTGTTGTCAATCATGTAAATAAGACTTGAAAAATTTCAATGTAGGATCTGAAAACCCGTAATAATTTAGCTTTGTGATAAGATCACAGTGGTTAACACAATCAAAGGCTTTGCTCAGGTCACAGAAGGTGACCTGAGCAAAAGCCTTATTTTCAAATACCTGATTAATTTGTCTAATCAAATCATCTATAGTAGATTTAGTCTTTCTAAAACCAAATTGAGATGCATTTAAAAGATAATTGCTTTCCAAGAAATCAACAATCTGTTCGTAGACCAGCGTTTCAATCAGTTTTGATAGGACTGGAACAACAGAAATGGGACGATAGCTCCCAGGCTCATCCTTCGGACCCTTTTTATATATTGGGCAAATTCTGGAAACTTTAAGTTGTCTAGGAAACACCCCCTCTTTTAGTAATTGGTTGATACAGGTTGCTAGAGGATTTACCAAACTTAAAGCTATTTTTTTTAATATAAGTTATTTGACATATCGTAAAAATCAAGGCTGTCAGAATTTTTCAATTTTTTAATGGCTTTCAAAACGTTCTCTGGAGTTATATTTTTCCAAGAAAAAGTACTAGTTGGACACAATAGCTGGCAGCAACTTATGACTTTGAACATTATTTACAGATGATTTTATGTTTCGTTTAACTTCATTTACAGAATTTACAAAATAATTATTGAAAGTATCAGGATCAATGTTGGTTTTGAAATTATTAACTTGAACATTATTATTTTTTATAATATGCCAAGCCGATTTGCATTTATTACTACTTTGCTCTATACATTACTAGCTAGTTTTGCTTCTTTGATGGACTTTTTATACTGATATTTTAATTCATTATACCTATCTCTTAAGGAAACATTTTGATTATGATTGCCCTTTATCAAGTCACTAAGAAACAATAATTTTTCTTTCATTTTCCTTATATTGTCAGTATACCACATTTTATTCTTTTTTTTTTTAATAATTGTTCGGTTTTAATTTTTTTAATACTTAAAAAAAATTATATTGTTAATGATAACAGTGAACAGAGACTCAAACATGTATTCCGCACCATTGAATTTAGTTAGATATATATTACATTTTTCCAGTCATAAGTAGCAAGCTTTGAAGACAGATTTTCAAAATCACATTGAGGGATAAACAATTTAATGGGATAGTCAGTTCTAGAATTATTGTAATCGTTTTCAGTAAATGTTCTATTTTTCATCCTAATGTTGACAGTGATGCCATCATGATCAGAGAATGGGAATTTGAACGTACTGACTGAGGCTGTCTTGAGAGAATGTTTTCTTATAAAGACATTATCTAGACAATTTTTTCCTCTAGTTGGTGTATTATTTAAATAGTAAAAATCATACTGTCTTAAGATATTAAGCAGTTTGCTAACTGTTGCAGTGTTTTTTGTAACATCAAAGCAAATATTAACATCGCCTCCCAATATAATATCACAATTTATTAGTCTTTTGCGTAATATATGACAACAATGTGTCAAGAGTGCATAAAAATATATTGGGGTCACCATTTGGAGAATGATACAAAGATACTATCAATATTTTAAGATCATCAATAAAAATAGCAGAGGCTTCAAAGTTTAATTCATCACAAAATCCACTAATGTCCCACTCCCTAGATTGAAGTTTACCATTTACAAATATGGATGTCCCCCCTCTAATGTGGTTCTGTCTGCAATATGCAGCTGCACAGTAATAATTATCCGGAAATGATAATTTAATTTCATCATATCCAAGCCAATGTTCTGACAGGCAGATTACATGCACATTAGGCATACTAATAAAAAACTTGCTAAGACATCAATTTTATTTTTTAAACCTTGTATATTTAAAACTATTATGTTAAACTCTATGAAATGCTGGTTAGATGGATTTCCAGAAAGAGTGTGGAGTTCAGTGATTGAGCTAGTTCCTGTTTTACATTGGCTAAATTGGTAACTTATTAATAGTTGGGTTAGGTGAAAAGACGTGATTACTTAAATGTATTAAACTAGTATCTACAGAAGAAATGTTCCAAAACGTGTCTTGCAGTGTAGTATCAGCCACATTGACTTCTAGCACATCATTTGATATAGAAGCATTTAGAGCATTAGAGTCTTTAGTAGTGGTGTGAGTCAAGTGTCCTTGTAAAATTTATCTGTTTGAAATTAAACATCAATATTGTATATTTTCCCCCTTGGCGTTTTATAAAAACTACATGTTGTCA
This sequence comes from Homalodisca vitripennis, assembly GCF_021130785.1. Taxonomy (NCBI): domain Eukaryota; kingdom Metazoa; phylum Arthropoda; class Insecta; order Hemiptera; family Cicadellidae; genus Homalodisca; species Homalodisca vitripennis. The sequence continues at coordinate 169,137,767 of NC_060210.1, read as the reverse complement.
TCAAATAAAATAAATAGTTCTATTCCACATTTCCCCCCTAATTTATAAAAAAAACCATAAAACTAATAAAGCAAATTTCACAGTTTTATTATTAATATTGGCTTGTATTAATCCCTATTATTTTTACCTTTAGCCAGTAATCTTTTTATATTAGACAAAGAAAAAGGTTATTTTAACTTACTATTAAGCATATATAGTTAAAAAAGTTGAATTAATCTTCATTTAATTTGTTTTATTAGTATATATAAATAAACTAATAGTGCTGTATTATAAAATTAAATTAATGAATGTCTGTGTTATAGCTGTGCCTCAATGAAACATAACTAAACAATGAAGTAAATAAATTGATTGATTTTGTTCTATGTCTTCTGATAACACTATACGTCTTTCTATTGTAGGCACTTTAAGTAAAATATTATTTACTTTTAATTATCTGTGAAATGGCTGACGTAATTTACTCAGCATTCCATAAAAAGGCGTTTTTGATCAAATGTTTAGTAGTTTTTAAAGAAAATTTAAATTTGATTAAAAATTCCTTTTTAGTAAAATATTTTGTTCATTTTCCAATAAATTAATATTTGAACAAGAAATGGATCAATGTTATACTAAGGAGAAAGATAAAGGATTGTTTACTAGGCAAATGGAGCAGATTCTATTGTGTACACTTAAAGATACGGGTGTGTACCTCAAATTGACTAAGAAACCAACTGCATATTGGAGAGAAAACTAAGAAAAAACGCAGCACATCAACTAAAAAAATCAAAATCAACCATAAGAACTGGCACGTGAAGAATGAACTGAGGTTTTGGTATGTGAGTTGACAAATGTAGATTTTTAACAAGCTATAAGAACATAAAAGTTACGATACCATCACAGAGAGTTACAAAAATCAGCTACATGAGTGAAAAAGAATTAATATCAGCATGAAAGAACTGACAGTAGCTTGATTAAGCGCATGGCCTCCAAAGTACTAAAAAGATTAGGGATTAAATCAGGGCTGGATTTACATATGGGCTGAATGGGCCCAGGGTGGCAGAATTCAGAGGGCGGAAAATTTTGGAAAAAGGTAAAAAATAAATTATTCCAAAAGTTAAAAATATGTGAAAAAAATTACTTGTAATAAATTTGTAAACATAACAATTTTTAAGTGTTGTTATCACTGACGTCGCGTCAACCCACCCTGGTACCAAGGTATGCCTACATTTTTGGGGGGGGGGGAGGGCAGCAAATTGTGGATAGCCTAAGGGGGGCAAATCTTCAAATCCACCTCTGGATTGAATATTTCCAGGCTTGCACGTAACAGAACCATAACCAGATGATGAGTTTTTATCGTATACTACTACTACTACATTTACTTAGTGTCTCAGCAACCGATATTTTTACATTTTAGAAACAAACTTTCAAACAAGTTAATTAATTTAATAAGATAGTCAAATCAATTGTTTCAGAACCACTCTTGTATATAAAATACATTAATGCATGTGTTGTGTTCGTGTGATTATTGCTACAGCGAATGTTTATTTATAGAATCATAAAACCATGGATTTTACTTATAGAGATAAATGCAATGTTCTATGATACCAAAATATAATGAAATGGTAGTTTTACTATTAAGTCTCCTGTATGTTATTTGGATTTCTATTGATCTGCAAAATATATAGTTTTGATATGATTTACTTTAACAAATATATGCTGTAAAACAATATGAAGTAAACATGTTCATTTATTACAGTAAAAACCGTCATTTGCAGTTTCACAGCACACAACAGCTCAAGCCATTCATAAAATACCAAATTATTCTAGCAGAATCAGCAAGTCAAAAAAATTCAAGAATTATAAATAATTAAATTTGAATTTTATCACTTTCCACAAATAAATCTCCCCCAATAAAAAAAAAAAATAAAAAACCAAGTTATTTATTTATTTTTTTTTTTTTTAATTGGCACTCTATTAAAAATAGTATTATTTTAAATTCATTTACAATAAAAATACTAATCTGTCTTTAACTAGATTTTATAAAAATGTAATAGCCATGTGAGTTACCTATGTTGCAAGTTTTACACATTGGTCTAAATAAGCTAGGCCCTGATTGTATTTACGTATCACATACATTCATTCCAAACGAGGGAAGCTACAGTTTGGCGTCGCGTACACTAGACCTTCCCTTTGCGTTCGCCAGTGGCCGCACTCCACCCGGCGTCGTCCCTTGGGGTGGTCTAGTACTCGCGAAAACCGAGATTAGGAGTGCGCGAAGACGAGGACTTCTTCTTCTGAGGCGGCATATTGTCATGTACTGATACGTCAAGGCTCTTTTATGCGCCCAGAAAGTTTACTGTGAAGCCTATCAGTTTACAATTTTACCAATCCCACAAAACGCCGGAAACAATCTATCAAGTCTTTCTGGGGAACTCTTGTCTAGATGTCAAAGATAGTACAATGCTCCCTAACTATAGTAAGAAAGTAAAAGAGAGTGTGTTAAGCAGTTCACTCCTGTTCTCCACATATTGTACAGAGCGGATCATCGATAACAATGAAGACGCTATGAAGATGTTTTCTCAGATGTCTATGTTCCATGACCAATCCACATCCTGAGAAGACAGCGATCTACATGAGGAGAGAACACCTAGGAATTCTACAGATCGGTTAAGACCCGGTCGTATTAGCCGCCGAACCCAGGCTTGCCAATATATCTACACTCTTTCCCCATGATCTCCACTTTATATTTTATAATCAGGGAAGAGGTGTCTTCCCTGAGACCAATCCTGAAAGATTTGTTGATGGAACATTTTTGAACAGTTATTTGTTTAGGTACTAGTAACATAGATGAATTTTATTTTGGTTCCCGATGAGGAAAACTCGTCCAAAAATAGTGGCCTCCGTATAGCACCAAAGTACCAAAGTTTATCCAACCAAATAACACACTAACGCTTGTGAAGTGATAAGCACTTTGTGGCAAGTCTTTCTTCCATTTCCTGCGAGTATAACTTGTTTTCTTTACTATCAAAATCTATAGTTACTATAACTGTTAGACCCATTCATTGCGAGTACTCTGATATGTAAAATTATATATAACAAAGTTTCGAACCTCCTAAAAACTTAGAATTGAAACGAATAAACTCAAGAACTAAAACAAGAAACCCACACAGGTAAGGATGAGAAAGCAGGTCATTTTTAAGGCAACGAATCTTTTTGTTTAGTCAGTGAATAATTAAATTATTTAAAGCCATCTGTTTAGCAGCTATACCACTAAAAACGAAGAATTCTTTTTTACAAACATATAAAAAATGAGGAAAACAAGACTTTTGATTCGCATACATAACAGCAACAATGTTTTGGACAAGAGACGCTTTGGAGTGGACTCAGGCCTCTGCAAGCAAATTAGAATACAAGGCATTATGGTTCTGTCATTAAAATATGGCGCTATATTGGATCTTGTTTGAAATAAAAGAGATACTTTGGAACTGAATATAAATTAACATTAATTTGTAGTATATAAAACGGACGTTTGGAAAATAAAATATCTTGTTTTCAATACAGGATTATGCTGGAAAACATGGAAACTAAAAATCTCAATTAAGACCACTTAATGAGATTTTGGGTCTAAGGAACTCTTTTTATAGACGTTGTTTTTAATGTGTTCCACACAAAGCAGTCAAGTAGAGATAGATCTGGCGATCTCGGTGATCACTCGATACGTCCTCTTCTGCCTATCCAGCGATTTGGAAAAAAATGTTTAAATACTCGCGGAGTTGCAAGACATAGTGTGGAGGTGCTCCATCCTGCTATAACCAAACTTCATTACAGTTGCTGGTTGCAACATGGATAAACCTGTAATTTCATTTTGGGGAAATGGACAAAGTTGTAACAGTGACTAAATATTTCACTTCCATTTCCTAGAAAGGTGTCCCGAGTTCCATCAATTCATATTTATCCATCAAAACCTAAACAGAGTTTATCTATAAATGTGTACATAAAAGAATTAATGGGATGGCTTCCGTTGGTTATTCTGCAGACATCCCATCGGTAGTCGATTTCTTCCCAGACTCGCACTAGCATTTCAGGTGTAACTTGCTCAGCAGCAGCGTAAATTCTTGCTCTAAGTTCAGGTAGAGTGGCCGGCAAAGGAGGTACGTACACCATATCTTTTATGAAACCCCAGAAGAAAAAATCTAGCGGTGTCAGGTCTGGGGAACGGGGGGCCATGTAATTGGCGCATCACGGCCAATCCTTTGACCTGGGAAGCGGTCATTTAGAAAATCCCGGACGTCAGTCAGATAGTGTGATAGTGCGCCATCTTGCATAAAGAAAACATTTCGTTCTCGGTCATCCTCATCGATCTGTGGTATTAAAAATTGTTGCAACATTTCAAGGTACACTATCCCATTGATGGTTCTCTCTTGAAAAAGGGGCCGTACACTTTCCTCTTGCTCAACGCACAAAAAACGTTCACTTTAGGGCTATCACGAACATGTTGTTATGTTTCATGTGGATTTTCGCTGCCCCAACTCCTACAGTTATGTGTGTTTACCTTGCCACTTAAGTGAAAAGTGGACTTGTCAGAAAAGATTATGTTGTCCAAGAAATGTTCATCATCATCCACTCGATTTAACATATCCACACAGAAGTTCCTACGGACAATCTTATCGATGTCTTTAATTGCTTGTAAAAGCGAATATCGGTATGGTTTCAAGTGCACACGTTTTCTTAACACACTCCAAACCGTCGTATGTGGTACTTGCAGCTCACGAGATGCACGCCGGGTCGATTTCGTAGGGCTATTTACAAAACATTGTCTCACTTGCTCAACGACTTCGTCAGATGTACTTGGACGACCTGAGGATTTTTTTATGTTTCACTGAGCACCCTGTTTCTACAAAACAACTATGCCACTCATAAATTGTAGGCCTACTAGGAGGATCTTTAGCGTACTTGGTACGAAAATTACGCTGAACTGTTGTCGCAGACTTCGATTCTTCAAACCAAAACACACAACTAGCACGCTCCGGTCCAGTGAAGGCAGCCATGTTTAACGTAACTGTCACTAGCGCTTGTGCGGCGCGATTAGGCACTAGCGGACTAAGCAAGTAAAAACTTGAACTGTTTTCCTTTAAAACAACACCAAAACCAGCTCTATACCTTGTTTAATAAATTTTATATGCATTTTCAAAGTTGTAAAGTCCTTTTTGAAACGCTCTGTATATTTATTTAGTTATGTGGGGAAATTGGTTAAAGTTATTTTCATTATTGGTTTAGTTGTATAATAAGCTGTTGTATACATATTTTATAGTATTTAGAACAGTTCGAAGTTCTAGTAAAGTTAATTTACTATGAGTTGAAAGTGGGCATGCATCATCTGAATCACATTGAATAGTATTCCTTGACATTAACGCTGGTTTACCTGGTTTAACTCGTGTGCGTTCCATGCCTTTTTAATAATAATATGCGTAAATATAAGCTTAGGATTTTCTTTACTAAGAGTTTCGATTTTAGTATATTTGTTAGACGTGTTAGAAAGGCGAAGTTGATCAGGTTCCTCATATAAATTGGTTATTATTTACATTTGGTGGTTTTGCAACTCAATTATAATTGGTAAACTACAACACCTCGTTAAAGCCTTCTAGAAATGACTTTTATAAGATACGTTGTAATTAGACATAAGTTCAGATTTCGCTGCACATCCCATTTAGCACATAATTTACTAAGAGCGGAATGGGGGCCTTTTAATAATTAAAAAAAGTACTTGTTATATAAGAACATATGATGTGTTCTTTACAGTACTTCTCACGCCTAAACTTACTTGCAGTTGTTAGTTGATATGATTATACAGTTAAAAATAGGATTTTGGACTTAATTTTTCACAGGACATTTTGCAAAGCACAGTATAAGATACTCAGGCAGGTGGGTTGTATAATAATTTTAAGTCATCACTTACAGCACAAGTTCAATCAATTGCCTGATGTTTTATGGTGATATTGTTCCAAAATTGAAAATTTTCCAGGTTATTGTTGCATGTCGTATAGGTTTTAATATCAAACTAGTTCTCTCTAAATTATATCAAGAAATGTCAGCCTTAAGATTATTTTCTAAAAGTAAGTTATAATTTAGGAAATAGTTTGCTCTAGATGCAGTGACAAAATAAAACGCTACTTTATTTTCGTGAAACTATTTTACTCTTTCACTCCAACAATATTGTTGGTAAAAGCTTTCTACGTAAACCTAAAGAGTGAAGGTTGCCATTATTTTCCAACAACACTTTGACACTGGCTATCTAAGGACGTTATTGTTAACAAAATAGAATTTTTTAGACCTGAACCATCATTTAGGTTGGGGTGATGATTTAAAAAAATCGTTGAAGACGTGGCTCAAAGTTGAAATGTTTTCAATATAACGAAATTGTATATATATTTTCTATAAGTAAGTCAAAGTTGTTCCTCTTCATGTCTCTCTACATTTTCTGGTTTCAGGCTATTGTTCAGGTCATGGTGCACTTGTGGTATGAAAGGCAAGAGTTACACTAAGTCACGGTGCTCCAGGGAGTTAATTTCTCTTCTAGCAGGATAAAGTGTATTTTAGCCAAAACCTCTTTCAACACTATGGTACTTAGAGATCCCTCAATATATTTCTTTTACGACGGCCAGGGGTTTTTTTTTAAATATACGGACGTCGGTCAATAATTGAATGTCTGAGTAGGAGTATTAAAAATATATCCTGGTTTCAGTAGTCACTTTTACTGAAGTAGCATATCTAATGCCAGTTAGGTACTTGGAATGGATCTTTTACCCTACATTCCCTAACAACTTTTTTTCCGTCTTGTTTCCGAGCTTTTTTTCAATGACACCAAAGTCACTGTCACTTGGCATGAATGTGTGCGGGTACAAGAACAGTAGGAATAATTGCTTTAAATTCTATAATATGGGACCAAAATATAATATAATGTAAAAACTGGAAAGAACCACAACTTCTTTTATCTTTCGCCAAATTAGTATCTAAAAGCACTTTATATATAAAAGAATAAATTTTTAAAGGAGCCACGAGAAGTTATGTTCTCTGACCACAAGCACATAAATCCATTGATACTCTTACATACATAAAACCCAAGGTTTTACACTCATAGATGCCTCAAATTAAATAGTGTTTAAAATAATTAGAAGTGGGTATTTCTCTTCTGGTCTGCCTGTGTTTGATGTAGGCGTGGGGGCATAAGGAATGTAATCTTCCTCCTTGATCTTCCATTCAATACAAACTGAGTAAGTCTCAGTTAAGGATGATTAAAACCCAATGTTAAATTTACGGTTTAAAATATAACAGGTATTTTCCATTTTTCACAGGTGGGCCTACACTATTATCAGATCTGTTTCAAGTTCTTTAATGTAGAGTCTGTACATTTCTTTTACAGACGATACAGTTTGAATGAAACTTGGTATGTCTTGCTGTAGAGGGGCTTATATACCGAGAAAAACATTTTAATATGATTTATTACAAAATTAGTTTAGGAGCAAAAGAAAAAGGAGGTAGGTCACTTAGTTTGTAAATGAACTTGCTTTAAAAAAAACACACGTTTTTTACGTTTGAGGCACTACAATTTAAGTAAATGGCAAAATGCATTAAATCCATTCATTAAATTTGTTGACAATTTAATTCTGAAAACATTTATAAACATAAAGTCAGTAGCAAATCAAATTATATATATATATATATATATATAATATTTATATATATATATATATATATATATATATATATTATAAATCTATTCGAATGTAATGTAACTCGTGTTGCCCTCCAAAAAAGTAACAATATTCTATTTATCATAATAAACCTTTGTAAACATACACGCTAATACAAATTTAATTTACCATCATAATAATGTTCTAAATAAAACATAACTAATTTCATTAAATTATAAAAGAGGTTAGAAAATTCCGCCATTTTACAGTCTTTATACCTCTTAACACACTTCGAATATTTCTGTTGCTATTGCGTGAACATCTTTTCCTCTATGAGAGCAGGAGCATCAAAACTTTGAGTAATCAGTTAATGTCTGTATTAATTTTTATTAAGATCATGAGGAATCGTACCGCCCGATTTCTTTGATTTCCGTTTTTATTAAGGTGATGAATGGTATGATAAAGAAAAAGACTAGAATGGTATGTAGAGAAATACAAATCTGATTCCCCTCAACTCAGTATGGATTTAGAAGAAACAAAGGATGCGCCGAATATCTACTAAAACCTAATACTGGATATGGAAACTGCTCGAACTTTTAACGAAACATTTTATCAAGTCTAAACATATCATGTGCATATGATAGTGTAAATTTACCTATCTGTTTAGAAAAATGTACATTTATGGTGTTCCCAAAAAGTTTATCAATCATTGTCAAAAGTGGTTTGTGGGTAGATCACTTAATTTGGTTTCAACCAGGGCATCATATCTAGAGTGACCTGTAAAGGTCTGCCTCAGGGAAGCACCTTGAGTCCATTGCTATTCTCATTATATTTAGTAGAAATAAACAAATGTTTGCCTGAAGGAGTCATATCCCTACAATATGCTGATGGTGTGGCTTTGTACTCAAGTAATAAGAAAATTGATCAAGTACTGGTTAAAATACAGACTGCACTCACAAATATTGATAACCTTTTCAATAATATGAGCTTTAGTTTAAGTGTGAATAAATGCAAAGCTATGGTTGTATCTAGAAAGAAGAGGATAAACAATGTTGTAATTCTTAAAGTTGAAGGTCAACAACTCCCAATTGAGCCAAGAGTTAAAATGCTCGGTATAACGATTGATAATCAATTAAAATTTGATGAACACATAAACAACTTAATAAACCAATGCAGTAAAGATCTGAATATCATCAAGATGATTACCTGTGGAAGAGACGGTGTCAATCCTCATTTCGCACTTACAGTTTATAAAAGCTTAATTAGATCTAAACTTGATTACTGCTCATTTCTGTTTGGGAACTGTTCAGAACATAGATTGTTTGAAATAGAAAACATTCAAAACCAAGCACTAAGGCTAGCTTTAGGAGCCCTCAAATCATCTCCTATTATCGCCTTACAATCTGAATCAGCTTTAGAATCTTTAAACCTGCAAAGAACAGTTTTAACCGAAAGACTTGTGTATAAAACTATCACAGATATTGATAACCAAAATCGATACAGATGCCTATACCTACAACTACTGATCAACATCAACCCTTACTGGAAATAGACTCCACTCTATATTGAAGCCATAGATTACATGGTTAACTTCATCCCAGACTTTCCTGAAATGAATAAGAAAAAAATCATATCTACTGATTGGGAAATTCCCCCTCGGCTAGCAAACATTTCTATACAGATTAATGATACAATAGATGATAAAATTTTAACTAAGAAAGATAATTCTCCGGAAGTTTTCCAACAGATAGTTAACCAAATGATCAACTTAACCTATAGAGACAGGATCACAATATTTACAGACGGTTCTAAAACAGGCGAAGGTACAGGAGCAGCAATTTTGATACCACAAAAACTTGCGAGGTTAACACAAACAATAGTGCAAGGGTTTGAAAATAAAAGACACTCTGCTGCTTTGTTTCTGGATGTTGCTCAGGCCTTTGACAAAGTATGGCACAAAGGCCTTCTGTATAAGCTATTTCAAACTGGACTTCCAAATTACTTGCAAAACATCATCGAATCATTTTTAGAAAACCGGACTTTTTCAGTAAAAATAAATTCTACTCATTCCACTGTTCGACAGATCCGGGCTGGTGTGCCACAAGGCTCAATTTTAGGACCTATCCTGTTTAATATGTTCATGCATGACCTACCCATTCCAGCTCATTCTACGCTTGCTCTTTTCGCTGATGACACTGCCTTGATTTCCCAACATCAAGACATTGACACAGCAGTTGACATGCTTCAGACTGATACAGACCTACTGTTGGATTGGTTCGTTAATTGGAAAATCGCACTTAACCCTCTAAAATGTGAAGCGAAAATATTTTCGCTAAGAAAATTCAATCCCTTAAGGAATATAGAAATTCAAGATAACATCATACCATGGAATGAAAATGACAGAACTGTTAAATATTTGGGTGTCTTATTAGACTCTAAACTTACTTATAAACAGCACATAAATTCAAAATTAAATCAAGCAAACACAAGATTGGCACAAATGTACCCAATTATCAATAGAAGATCATCTCTTAAACTTAAATGCGCTCTTTTAATCTACCAAGGAATATTCAGACCCCTCTTAACTTATGCTTGTCCAGTTTGGGGTCCTTGCCTCCATAAATCAAAAATGAACAAACTTCAAGTATTCCAAAACAAGTTTTTGAGAATAGCAACAAATTCTCCATGGTTTGTTAGAAACCGACAGATTCATAATGAATTAGAAATTCCGACCATCTGTGACTACATCCGAAAACTAAGTGCTACATTTCTAGAAACTCTGGACCAATCAACAGGTGCTGTCCATTTTAACATTGGCCAAAGAACTGTCAACAGAAGACTGAAAGCACGTCTTGTTCAAGACATTTTATTATAATTTGAAACTTACATTGTTTGTCAAGTACTAATTTTATTGTTTATTTTCTGTTAACTGTATTATGTTATAGGGTGTCTCCATTGGAGCAAACCCACTAATGTTAATATTTCTATGTTCTTCTGTTCTCTATGATTCAAACTTCTGTGTATAATTATTTACTTGTAGTAATTGAACCAGAAATAAAGCTTTTGAAAAAAAAAAAAAAAAAAGATACCACAAATTAATGTGGAAAAGAAATATAAACTTTCACCAAATGTATCGATTTATACAGCTGAGCTTTTTGCTCTATACATGTGTTCTCAGTTTATGAATAACCTCCCCAACTGTGACATATTAATCTGCACTGATTCTCTTTCTGCCATCAAATCACTACAAAGTATATGTGATAGCATAATAGAAGATAACATGTCTCTTGAAATAATAAAAAAACTGTGTAGACTCCAAGAATAGAATAACCTTTCAGTGGATACCTAGCCACGTGGGTTTGAAATATAATGAAATGGTTGACAAGCTCGCAAAAGAGGCAGCGGTGAATGGAATATCTGTTCAAGACATCGACCTTCCATTAACTGACCTCAAATCGTTCCAAAAGAGGAAGATACTTGAAGAAAAAAAAATAACTTGTTGCTATATACAACAAAGGCCAGGTGGTATAGGAGTGTACAATCTATCAGTCCTCTACTACCATGGTACCAAGATATGAGACTTAGCAGAAGGGAAATAGTAAATATAATCAGACTAAGAATAGGACATATCACAGTTAACAAAACTCTTCATCTAATGAAACTTTAATTCACTCCTCTGTGCTTAAATTGCACTGCAGGAGTGAATGAGACTGCGGATCATCTACTAATGAAATGTCCACAATTTGACTATGCAAGGAACTCATGTTTCCAACAAATTAGAATATTAGAACAAAATTAAACTGATGACGATACCTCAGAAAAACTAAAAAAAAAATTATCTAGTTTTGATGCAATATTATATAAGGAAATAAATCGATTTCTGACATCCATAAAAATAAACACATAGCATAATCGTGGAATAATGATCGAAGGCAATCGCAATTCCAAGTCAGCCGTAAGGCATTTAGATAAAAAATTCATTTCGTAAACTTTATTTTTCATCCCACGCCGTATGCAATAGCGGTATGTGGAAGAGCGCCGCCATGTTGAAAATACATATTCATTCGTGTGGTGTATTTTCCAGAGAAGTAAACAATTCATTACGTAAAATGTTTTATGTATGTTTCTGCTACAAGTCGGTTCTCTAATATACAGAGTGTCCCACGAATAGGTTTACAAGTTTGATTTTATATTACTTCCCCATTTATGCAACGAACATTTTCAAACTGTACACAATTAATAAAGTAAGCTTTAAAAATCTTCTGTGAAAATTAAAGCCCTCTAACAATTATAGAAACAAAATGGTGACATGCTGAAAATTTTACCATTTTGCTTCCTATAAAAATTAATTTCTTGAATTACTTGATTTGATTACTGCGTTACAGTTTTAAATAACAGCTGTTTAATAACGCTCATTGTTGAAAATAGCTGTTTGATTGAAGAATACTGTTTGTGCTATAAAACATAACTAACCTCCTCCGTTAGAATTTTACTAATATTGCAGTTCGGGAAATGGCTTTTAATGTTGAACAAAAAGTGATGTGTTGTGAGAGGGCTATTGCTTTGGCAACACTACAGAGGCAATTAGACAATTTCTGGTTGCCTACCCAGGAGTTGTACCACCTAGCAATCCAACAATAACGCAGTGGAAAAATCTTTTGCTAGAAACTGGAAATATCGTTAAAAAGAACTCTAGAGGATCAAATGAGGAAAGAAAAGTACTAGTATGCTCATCAATGCTCCGCCTCCAGGTAAACCGAAATCACTATTGAAGGTTGAATTTGAAGCTGGTGTTCCAAAGTATTCAGTACCAAAAATAATTAAGAAAAACAAAATTAAATTTTATTACATTAAATCCTGTCAAGTGATGAGTAAATTACAACCTTCATGGCCGTTGGATTGGTCGTGGAAGTGATATTTTAGATTGGCCATCCCGATCCCCAGATTTAACTATGTGTGATTTCTTTCTATGGGGCTACTTAAATGAATAAGTTTATACTTGTATAATGATGAGGAATTAAAACAATCAATTGAAGAGGAACTTCTCCGGATACCGTAGCATTTCTTTGTAAGAGCTTACGATTAATATGTTAAGCGCTGTTATCAGTGTGTCGCTGTGGATATATTACAGTTCGAATAATTGTAGACTGTAATTGTAGGTTTTTTAATAGGCTATGTTCTAATTTTCTGATTGAAATGCTTTATTTCTCTAGAATATGACAATAAATAACTTTACAAAACCAACAATATTGTTTTTCTTTACTGTTTTAAAGTATAATTTTTCAAAATGCCACCATTTTGTTTTAACAATTGCTATAGGGCTGAAATATTCACAGAATATTTTAAATGTCTATTTAATGAATTGTGTGAGTTTGAAAATGTTCGGTGCATAAATTGGCAAATAATATAAAATCAAACGTTTAAATTTCTTTATGGGACACCCACATTTTAGCCAATTAATTAATTATCTACCACACCACACATTGACTGAATATCTGCGCTGAAACTTATTGTCTGTTGTAGCATGATTCTCATCTGGCCACTGATAGAAATTTCTGGTGCTGTTAACACTATCACGATTAAATATAGCTTTAACTTCATCTTGCATAATCTTTCATTAGACTTATCTAGCTAATGTGAGGACCCTAGAAGTAAAGGGGTATAAGTGACAAAAAGCTAAATTTGAGTAAACGCTGTTTAAAGTTGAGCCTTCACTGTAATTGCCACGATGTTTAAATGATAGTTTTTCTTCTCCAGTTTAGTAACTGTAGTCATTACTAATATTATTAGTAAAACAAACTCATGATTTTATTAATATTACTCATTTTGAAGCTAGTTTTATATTGCTAAGCAGCACTTGTACCCTTTTACTTCTAAGATAAAGGCCAAAAACGTGAAGAGATTATAAAGTTTGAGTGAAAATGTATTATTTACAATAAAAAACTAATACATAATTAACGTCATTGATCTATGATTCATCATCAGTGTCATAATTGTGATCTTCAATTTGGTCTTCTTCCTGTTCAGTTTGGCCTTCTCCTTGTTCAGCCTCTTCTATGTTTGTTCGTTCTTCATTATGTTGACCATCATGTCGGAGAGTTATGAAAACCCATGGCAAATTGGAGGTACATAGTTCAGCAACTGCTGTAGATTTGAATATTTAGCTTGCTTAATACGAGGCCTTTTTTCAATCGGTACTGGCAACAGATTTAGCAGAATGGCAGGGATTTTGCCAGCTCGAGTGGACTTCATAGATAGCTCATTAAACTCTTCCAAGTCACTTGCAGCTGTCTTCTTGTAAAACAGGGTGAAAGGCTTGTCCTGTTGGAAATGTAACCACTTCATACTCTGTATTCCATTTACGCTTTTCTTGAAGAATGGCACAAGTGTGTGAAAGTCTAAAAAATCGTCATTTTCCATCTGTACTGTAAAGAACTTTCTACTTGTAGAAGTAACTAGCTCCATCCAATGTTGAGGCACATACAGGTCCTTTTGGGTTTTTTTCTTTTTCAACTCTATTAAACCAAAGGCTTAGTCACACTCGTTATAAGAATGGCCACTTACAAAAAATCTATGATCTACAGTTTTTAATATTAGTGTTTCTGACAATGTAGAGCCAAAATTGTACTGTCAGATGACTCTTATTTTGGCCCCCACAGTTATCACTAAATGCAGTTATGTGTTTCACAGATGGCGGAAGGCTTCTGATATATTTTAGGAGACAAGATGATATTTTCTGACATCCACGTGACGCCTGACCTTCGTGCCACATAAAGAAATGGGTTGTTCCAGTCTGTAGGTTATGAACACCTACGTTTAAAGTCCATAGTTGCCTAAGTAATATGCTTTAGAAGTCGATACATTAGGAGTTGGCATAGTCTTTTGCAAGTCAAAGATCTTTGCTGTTCTTACGGCTTCCGCCTTACGTATATTTTCAAGTAAAAATAAAATAAAATCATAATATTGCTTTAGAGCAGCAATACCATTACCCATTTACAATGAAAACAAACTCAATTGACAGTCTGACACAGTGGAACAGGGGTACAAGTGCACTTGTACCTCTTCTCTTCCAAGCCCTACTCATAGTTGGCTTGGAGGTTAAGTGCTTTGCTGCTAGATAGCAGCACTTGTTGGACTCATCACTTAAATCTCTTTACTACCAAATAGAATAATTTATTTCCAGTTCAGTGATGCAGTTATCTTAATATTAAAAAAAAAAAAATGTCACTTATACCCCTTTACTTCTAGGGTCCTCATGTAGCATTTTCATATATATGTTTATAAAATCTTATTTCTAGTTCTACCATAACCTGTTAAAGTGTTTTCCTTTTCTCCCGGACCGTCCTGTATACCAACAGGTGGCAGTACTAACCAGAATCATAAAAAAATCAAAATTGAAAGCTGTGAGGCTTAGCCCCTTCTCTGCCTCAGGCACTAATTTAATTAGTTAAATTTCAATTTTAATTCTGTGTCAATTTAGTTTCAAACCATAGAGTAAACTTGAGAGTAACAATACTTATTAAACCAAATAACAGGCTTTTGGTTAATAAGATTTGAAGTGGTAAAACAAGGCAAACTCAATCAAAGTGTCCAGAATATAATTCACGTTGAATCAGAAGTGCACACACGAAACCCTAAAACAAAATCTATTCGCGATTTTGTTTAACATCTGAAGCTCTTAACCATAACACTCTTAACACTAAAATAATACATACACAAAATATGCCTGCTTCCTTTTTAAAACTAAACCGAGCTCTACCATTTATGACATAATAAGTCCGTTTGCTGAAAACAGGGACTTCGATTGACCATTTCCAATCTTTCGTGGATTTGGAAATTTCGAATGAACCGTGAACAGCTTACGTATCATCATCATAAAATGTCTATGTCCACTGACTGAGCTAATAAAACAACAATCTAAACACAGCTGTTTGAATATTACCATTTGTAAAAGATACAAATTAAGAAAGAAACTTTGAGAAGTAGTGTTTGTAGTATCAGTATTTTCATGTTTAATATGTTTGTCCTTTATTTATATGAATATACTAATTCCTATATTATATTTTTTTTATCTCTTAAAGAAATCATGGTATAAATAGTATAATATGTTGATATATTGTACCCATTAATTACTCATGTTGGATATTAAAATTATCGTAATACTTATAATGCTATTACACATTTAGAAACTGTTTTATTAAAACAAATATGAATCTTTCGATCAAAATTAGTTCATTATTTATAGTATATAGAAGTATTAATAATTGTGTTACATCTGCAGTTGTGGCAATTACGTTGGACAGCTGAAAATATAGACCTTGTAATGCAACCGAAAGCCGCCAGATGAATCCTGTGGCAGTGTTGTTGATCGAAGGTCAGTGGCACTATCGTAAATATTTTGAAATGAGAGAAGTCAACAATTTTTTTGTGTCACACGAGCTAATTAAGTTCAGAAACATTAAAAATATGTGTTTAAGGTGGTGTGTTAGTTATATTTTGTGATTTAAATGATAAATGAACTATTTTCATGTGTTTACCTATGGAGTACATGATGACAGAAAGAGCCTACTTACTATGCTCAGGAGTCCCAGTATAAAGGTTTCTCAATGGTAAATAATGTTGTTTGTTATCAGATATAACTTGTTTTATGTCATTGTACCATTCTTCAATTATTGATAAATAATATTTGGGTAAGAAACTTGAACAAATTTGAAGGATTTTATGTTAAATAGGACTTTTAAGTAGCAATTGACTTTATAGCTCAGTATTTTGTATTTGGGTTATGTTAGGCTATACTTGGATTGAGATACAGCACTTTTCAGTTTAGTAATGACAAATGTAACATTTATTTTAACACCCTTATAGCTATTAGACTGAGTAAGTACCTCTGTTCTTTAGCCTATGACAATCCAATGATCTAATAGACTAGTATTGTGATAAATTTAAAGTAAAACTTATACTTTTCCTTTTCAGTTATAAATAATCAAACATTTTGTGTTTTTTTCATATTATTATTGCATTAAAGTAAAAATATGGGGAATTTTAATATACTGTAGTAGACTTAAGAATAACTGATCTTATTTTGTGTTTGGGAATTCCTCACATATAGCCTAGTAGGTGCTTTGGTTAATTGTAACATTTACTTTATATACATTTATTTTTTTAGTCAAATAACTTGTAAAGATATGAAATACTTTTATGAAATACTTTTAATAAATAACTTATTTCCTTTTTATATTTCCTGATTCTTACCTACGTCAAGTTTAACATGGTTATAATTTAGATGAGTTGCTTGCATTATTTCTTCAAATATGTTTGGTGCAGATTTATTTTAGTAACTAATAAGTTTTTCTGAATAATAATAACAGCCTGTAAAGTAGATTACCAAATTTGATCAAATAATCTTCCTAATTTCCTAACATCTGTTTATAGTGAGGTTAAGGTTTTGTTTCCTAAGTAAAAAAACCATAAGTAATAATGCTAATTTAAGGATAAAACACTCCTGTACCGTATTTTAGTACCTTCTTTTGAAGGTTACTATGTCTTTTATAAAGAAAACCTAAAGTAAAGGTTTAATAAAATAATTGCCAACCTAAGTTGTTTCTGATTTCTTAGTCAGTTGGTCTAACTGTTTTTGAGTAGGGTACGATAAGTGGACCCGGTTTTTTATATCGAAATTAGCAAACGATATTACTTAATCATAACCATCAATATAATCAATCAATACTGATTAATTATTTTGAACAATTAACTTAAATAATCTATATCAACAGCTGTAAACACTTTAAAATAATACTCGTAATGTAATATTTCGATGTTATATAAATAGCCTAACATTTGATTATTAAAAATGGCATTAAATTTTAGAAAACTACATGACAATGCTTTGAAAGATGATAAGACTCTTCTTCAACATGTTGGACTCGTACCAAAAAACGTATGTGAAATTTGTGGGAAAGAAACAACTGTAACTGTGAGAGGAGCAAATATGATTGTACCTTCAGTTTTCCTAATTTTGGTTATAATAATTTGTATGATCACTGTAAATATTAAATTCATATTTTAATTTAAAACATATGATTGTTATTGAGGACTATAGGCTAGATACTTTTATATCGATTGTTAGTCTAGGATTTGAGATGCGAATATTAGGTATTGATGACTACATTCTTCGATATAAAAAACCGGGTCCGCTTATCGTATCCTACCCCTGTTTTTAAATTCACAGTACTGAAAACTGCTAACAGAGACTTCGAAATGGGTTGTTAACAAAGTTGGTAAAATAGCCTATTGAGAGACTACAGTAATACTTCGTTTCAAAATAGTGTAGCCTAGTCATCATTCTTTTCATATTGATATGTTACTTAATATTTTAATTCCCAGAAAGACAAAAATTAGGCCTATTGACTATTTTATGTCAACAAATTGTCTTTAGAAAAGAAGTTTCTGCCGTCATCCATTTCAAAATTATGTCAGCTAGGTCTCGATACTTGTTGTAAATATAATCAATGGCTTTAAATGTAAAACATGAATAATTTATCTACATTCATGACCAATCCATCTGGATAAAACCTATATTGTGGTAAATAAAGTACAAGTGTATCAAGGGATGTTTTTTTATTTAAATCTTTTTATACTGAGATAAGTTACTTAGACCACATTGTGAATAATGAATATAACAGTATATTTTAGTTGCCAGAAAGAACAGAGTTAGGGCCTATTGAATATTTACCTCAAAAGTTGTTTTCAGAAGTCAAGAAGTTGTTACTGTACTATCATCTGTATCCAAAATGTTGTCAGCTACTTTTGGTCTCACTTCTCCCTTAATTTTATCGATGGTGTTAATTAAATCATGAATACATGCAATCTTTATCAGTCCTTCCTGGAATTTTAGCCATTTTGTGATAGTTACTGTCGAGGGATGTTTAAAATATATTTTGTAATCAGCAGTGGAAGAGCATCACTGTAAGCCTTCTCTGCTTGCTGTAGGTATTTGTTACCACACCTGAACACATTCATCTTAGGTAACAGATAAATAACTTTATTCCAGAATATCTTACGACGATTGCCTCTAGCAATGTGTTTGGACTGTGGCAAGATGCTGCTTTCACACTGCTGGTGACAAACAAATCCCTTGAAATATTACATTTTTAGCAAGAGGTAAATATTCCTTAAGGTCTTATCATGAATGCCTCCGTCCAGCTGCGGCTGGACTGTCACTCTATTGATTCACAATAGGTACTATTCAGGATGTAGACTGACGGAACAAATTATGTGCTGCTGCTTGAATGATTGTTAATTGACTCTCTGGCACTTAACGTAGATTTTTTGTATTAAATAATCTGTTTCTTATGAATTTCATACCTTGGTATGAAAAGATAGGGTAACAATATTATTGTATCTATATACTATTTTTTTTAATTAATTCCGTTGTTGTATTTACGTATATATATATATATATATATATATATATATTTGGCAAAACATATTTTCGTTGGTTTTTAAACCTTTGTAATTGGTATCCTATATAACAAGATAACATCAATTTCACTTGTTAATTAGATAGGTAAGTTACTCTTGGATCTGGTGCAACTAAAAGGTAACTTTCAGAGTAACTTGCAACTACTAAGGAAACAGTTTCCAGTGGTTGGTCAGTCATTGGAGATTTACTGTGACCTGTACTTTTTAGTTCGGTTTCAATAATTAGGGTTTGGTTTATATTAAGTGTATGTTTTAGAGATAGAGTGCATGGACACTACATGTTTGTTGTTATTTCTGACGTATGTGTTTTTAATGTAATCATTAACAAATGATTACATTAAATGTGAGTAATTTGTAAAACTTAGAGACGCATTTCTTGACCACAAAAAACCCCACAAACCAAGTTTGTGCAAATCTGTTTGGTAAGTAGCTTAAAACCCTATTTTCCGTTATTGAGCGACTGCTGTCTTGAAACTATAATGAATAGCAACAACAGGTTTACTCTAAAATGTTTCTTTTTTATTCCCTTTCCAATGACGTGTCACATGTGGGAGGTTATTTGAAAATTTTGAGTTAGGATGTGTCCCCCCCAACAATTTTTGATACGTCAAGGGTAGAGTATGATAAGCGGACCTGATTTTTTATGTTTTTTTTTGCAAAGGATCTTACTTAATATTAACTATCAATATAATGAACCGATACTGATTTTTGAACAGTAACTAACTTGTATCAACTTTAAAATCTTTTTCATATAATTAATACATTGTCTTTTATAGACAATAACGCAGTCGAAAGCTTGTGGATTTTAAAGCGAAACAAAGTGTAAAAAGTGGCATATCAGCCGACCTATATGCAGGTAATGTATGTGAGTATTTGTACAGACGAGAATTACGGTTTTCTAGAGAGGATGCTTTCAACAACTTCTTGAAAGCAGTTAATCATTGCTACCCAGGACAAAACATAAATAGTTACGCATATTTCGTATTTTCTTTTATAAATGTTTATTATGTAGTTATCATTTCGTTATTATTTATGAGTTTTTCCTTTTTTCAGTTCTAATTGTTTGCTGGAACATTATAGCTCCTTTATTATGTATGTGATTTGTTGTATTATATTAACTATTTCAATTCCAAATATGATAGGTATTATGACTATAGATATGTTGATATGATTCTTGGACTCGTATTCGATAAATGAGTATTAAGAATCAATGATTATACTAATCTATAACAAACCCAGGTCCGCTTATTGTATTTTACCCATACGCCAAAAGGTAGGTCTCATAAAACCTATTAAAATTTCCAAATTTGTATTTCAATTGGTTAAACTGTCTAGAAATGATAGGTGGCCATTGACTTTTAGATGACCATGTATGTTGTACTATATAGGTTGTGGTGCTTCTCAGTTTTGGATGAAATATATTGGTACGTTTTGTTTGAGTAGGCTACAATTCAAATACCGTTTCTCCAACAATAAAAACCCAAGTATCTCTTTAAATTATCTTTAAAGTTCAAAAATTGTTTTTGCAATTGGACTTGTAATAGATTTTCGAACAACATTTATCTCCATTGTAAATGATTACAACATACATGTCATTTTTTGTTTATTTTTTAAACACATACAGTAAGTAGTTGGGTGGACAATTTTAAAATGTTTGTGTAATTTACCACAAACAACAAGTTGTGCTTAATTTGTGAAAGTAACTGTATTTTTTTATACATTTGCCATTTAGTTTAGTGAAACAAGAAATTAGTTACACTTTTTCTCTTTTTTAACCTAATTCTGGCAGTCTCCATGGTGTATACCTGAAAAGGATCTTTTTAGACAATAAGGGGAAAATATAGTAAGTACAAGATGTCGGACAATAGGTCTAGAGATAAAAGATTATAAAAAGGATTTGAATCCATCATAGCCTATCCCCAATTCAGACCCATAGTCTAAGGCCCGATAAACATGCAGCGACTTGAGTTGTATGTATGTCCAATGTTCTCAGTTGCATAGGTATGTGACATTGTTGCATTACAATACAACAGCAATAAATATGTGACAGCAGTGTTTTTATGTGGGATTACAAGAGCAAATGTATCTTTACCTGTTTACTTGCATTTGGGAAGATGTCACCAGAGGAAGAAATGGTGCTTCTCCTCCTGTTGAGGAAAATACGAGGAAAAAGAAAGTGTGAATTGTGATTGTTTTTGGTAGATTTTGTGTACAAAATCAGTTATTACAATTTTCCTCCTAGTATCACTTTTTGTAGAATCTTCAACATTTCTACATAACTTCATCGAACGTGTCCCCCAGAGCATTAAAGCACCCCTGTTCAAAAGTTTATATATGTATTTGAAAAAAAAACTGCAATTATTTTAACAATATTTCATTGTATTAAGTACACACATCACATGTGAAGTACACAATGTAAAAATTCAACACTGTATAAAAATAAACTAACAAAAGAAGAAATACCTGATAAAGATAACACAGTCACATCACCATTTGTTCATTCACTAGAGGTTCTAGCTATTCAGCATTTTTTTAGACCCCAATCAAAAACGACTGATCAACACAAATTGGACCACAGTATTTTGACAAGGAAGAAAACTATAGTATTCCATCAAAATGTTTTTTCCATCCACAAAACAAAAGTATTCCTAATTAGATCAAATCTTTAGACATAAGCAATCATTGTGAAGAGCTCCAATGTGAAATTTGTACAGTGATCATATATGATCCTAGATAGCAGAAGACATCTCTACATTTGTGGTGTCTTTTCGACTGCCTATCGTGTCTCTTGACATCTCTCTGTTCCATTTAGCTGGTGCACTTGAAGTAATACCCAACAATTACAGTAGAATCTGCATTTTGGGGATTTCAATATCAATAGTTAAACACATTCAAGAGACAACACTGCTTTATGTGAAGTGCTTACATCTCTTAACGCTGTAAGAATTCCAGTGCTCCCAACCAGAATAATTAGCACCTTTGCCACTTCCATTGATTTAGATGCACAAAATTAATACAACATGAATTGTGTTCAAGTAATCAGTACAGGTAACTCTGTCCATAGTAGACAGTTTTGTTTCTTGGAAGTCCCATCATATATGAAAAATTACTATTTTTACCCAAGGGCACTTGAATTAGGACAATCATTTACTTCTGAAAAGTCTTCTTGCATTTCAATCATGGGAATCTACCAAGAAAATAGTTCAGAGAATAGATACTTTAATTGCTTAGACATTTTCCCAGCGGAACTGAACATTGCCTGTCCTCGAAATAAATCAAACAGGGTCAAGTTTCAAGTTACTTACCATACAGAAGCTAATGAGCTCATAAAGGACTTCATCGTGGTTCAAGAGGTCTTCCAATTAACTGGAAGAGAAGAAGACAGATTGATTGCCCATCAAAGAAAAAAGGATAACTATCTGAAACTGAGGACTAAGACAAAAGGAAAATGAAATTTTCATTGCTAGATCCAAAAATGAATAAAAAGCCATGTAGAACATTGTCAACAATGAGACATTGTCCTCTAGCTTAGTCCCAGTTTGTAAACAGCAAATGGAAGTTGCAAGAAAAATATCTTTACTGGATTTAGGTAAAGTAAATGAACATTTTAATACGCTATTCATGATTGCAGCTGTGAAAATATAATACCAGACTAATATCCAAAAGACAAATAATGTTCAGAGGAATAATGCATTCCAAGGGAAGGCTGTTACTTACTGGCAACTTGCATCATATGAAGAGGTCTTCACTGTGGTTTCTTCCCTAAAATGAACAACTTTTATTGGGATTGATGGTATTAAATCTAACGTGGTAAAATGTTGTATTAATGAAATTATTTAACCCCTCACTGATACCATGAATAAATTTGTCTCAGGGAACTTTTATATTTAAATTTAAAACATGAACAATTTATCTTCTCCATTAACAAGTAAACAAGAAGTAAAAAAACTTTAGACCCATATCCTTAGTTCCAATTATTTTAAAAATTATTATTAAATACTAGTATTGGTTAAGCTCACACATCATTTAAACTTCAACAACAACTTACTTGTAAGGCAATATGGGTTCTTATCTGGAAAATCCACTACAAATGCACTTATTCATCAAATTGAACAGATAACTGATAACCTGGAAGAAGGAACTATTACAGATGTCTTTCTTGACATCAGCAAAGCCTTTGACTCTTTGGATCACAGTTTATAAATCCAGAAGATCAAATCCCAGGGATTTGAGGAAAGTGTGCTGATATGGTTTCAAAGCTATTTTACAGGGAGTAAGAAAATAGTTTAAATAAAACAATACATAATAGAGCTGAAAGTATTTTAAAATCAAAACCACAAAATGGTCAAAAAGGTATCACTCAAGTTTGTGTTTGGCCCAGTTTTGTTTGTACTATTCATTTCAAATTTTCCTAATTGCATTGTAAATTTATGCTACCCATCGTTGTATGTTGGCGATACTGTTCTGTTAACTAGCAGTAACTCCACTTAGCTCTCAAACATTGATTCGTACATCACAGTAAGCATGACAATGTAGTGTGATGACAATGGTTTTGTTTTTAACTCTCCCACGACAAAACATTTTAGTGTTAGGAAGGCTAAATAAAAGATAAAATTACCAAGCCTCCAGATCTACAAATGGTTGAAGCAACCAACCATCTGTGTGTAATATTGGATGAACATCTCTCTTGGAAACTCACATTGAAAAGCTGTGTCCTAAACTCAGTTCTGCTCAGTACACCAACAGCAACAAAAATAAACATATTTTGCTTTCTTAGGATCCCATATTTATTGTGGGATTATCTTCTGGAGAAGCTCTTTAATTGATAATCTCAAAAGAGTGCGTTGTTACAAAAAAAGTGTGCTGTGCAGTTCCTAGCTGTCCTTCAAACTGAGATGGCTGGCTTTAGAGACGCCTTTAAGTCACTTGGCATCCTCACAATGTTCTCACACTTGGCAACCACATATCTACATCACTGAAGTCATCACTCTTGCTGTTTCATATGGGAAACTTGCCTACAATGAGGATGATCCATGACCACCACATGGGAATGACATCTTACCAATGTACAGAACTACATTTTTCTCTAAGAACCTGTCACTTAAAGCAAGACTATTCAACATGCCTCCACAAGACGTTTAAAATTCTCCAAGACCTTAAAAAGACAACTACGCATCTGGCTCAGAGATAAATCAATTTACACTATTGAAGAGTTAAAAATTACAACAAATACTTACCTTTAAAGAAAAAGAATGAAATGTTCGAGGGTTAATTCGGAAATGTATGGTCACGATTCGCGTTAACTAGACAAACAGTTCCAGTAAGCGAGCAGGGAAATGCGCATGCGCCCTGAACTCCCGGTATGCATTGCGCGCAGAACGACGCCATTTTGCAGTGAAATCGTTGTAGTCTGTCTTGTCTGTGCCTTTTTAAAATGTTTAAAAAACTATTGAACGTCCCGCCGACTGTGAAATACGGTCTGTGATACGGTTTTTGACAGCAAGGAACGTTTCAGCAGCGGATATTCATCGACAGATAAGTGAAGTGTACTGTCCAAATGCAATGAGTGACAGCAATAGTGCGGAAGTGGGTGAGAGGTTTTAAAGGTGGACGGGAAAATGTCCATGGCGAACCACGATCTGGTCGGCCGTCAGTGATCACCAAAGATTTGGTGGAAAAGAGCCGTTCGATGAAAAAATTCGTGAAGATCGGCGATTTCAACTGTTTCTTCATCAGCAATAGAATTTTCCAAACGTGAGCACGTTGTTTAAAATTGTTTCTGAAAAATTTTTAGATTTTCACAAATTGTGGCTCACGTTGGGTTCCCAGGCTGCTTACTGAGGAACACAAAAAAAGAAGAATGGGTATTGTTCTTGAATTTTTGATCCAATATCATCAGAAAGGGGATAACCTTTTAGACCACATTGTGAGGGTGACGAGACATGGGTTTCCCACATAACCCCAGAAACGAAAACGCCAGTCAATGGAAGTGGCGTCACTCGACGTCACCGGTTAAAGTGGTTTAACAAGACTGGTTATCGTCGCAGGCGGCACCGAGACTTCTATGACCACCGGCATTCAAAAACTAGTAGATCGTTATGACAAGTGTTTACACAAAAGTGAAAAATTATGTAGAAAAATAGTGATTGATGTCAGGAATCAATAAAAAACAAGTTTTTTGAAAAAAAATATGGTTGTGGTTTTTTTAAAATAAAAAATACGGACCTTACTTTCCGAATTACCCTCGTATAAAACCAACTTTTGTTATTTATTTCATTATCAAACTCATGTAAACTTCATATCATGGGACCATGTTGTAATTCTCTGACACCTATTTTTTTCTAGATGAGTATTTTTGATTATACTATTTCTGAAATTAAATCCATGGGAACTGATTACCTAAACTGCACTAATATGTAAACCACTTACAAAAAAGACACTGGGCGATTTTAGTTCACGCAGGATGGGGTAAGTACCCCTCCACCTCCCCCTCGCAGTATTCCCCACTACTTGGCACTTGCTGCTCGCTCTATCCCTGACCTGGCCACACATGCCACTGCGTGGCTAACGTCACATCAAAACGCTAGCTTCATGGATGTATCTATGTTACATTTGTTGTGTTCAATTAATATTTTATGCTAGGTCTCTAACACTTGTATAGGCCTACACACAAAAATACAATATAGTTTTTTTCTCTTAGGACAAGAAGCATATAAAAATTGCACTTAGTCTGTAAGAACCTTTGTGCTGCTTCCGGGAGTGACAGGATGGGTTAGGTTAGGGAGTAGGGGCCGCTACATCGAGATCCATGAGGAAGAATTAGGGCACTACATCTCAAAGTCCTTGTCTTCCCGGAAGAAGGGGAGGCCAGCTCTGAACTAACCTCTCCAGTCAAAGTACGGGGGTGGCACACCCTTGTTGAGGTTAACAAGAACCTCTGAGGTTAGGGAATAAACCCCACCAACTCCAACAGTTATCAAAAAGTGGGTTGTGTAAACTATTCTATATTTATTAATAGAATAGTAATTGTTATACCTACAATTAACATTGTGTTATTGTTACAGTAGTTGTATTGTAAATAGTAATTTTTAATTACTTAGTTAAACAAAATTTAACTATTATTTAGTGAAATTGTCATGAAATTATCCTAATTTATACTAAAATACTAAAAATATACTCTTACAACGTTGATAAGGGAGTTTTTGAATTTGAGTAACTTTTATATACGAAATCAGTCTATTAAATTAATTGTATTTATGGCAACCGAAAATTTCTGCATAACTCTTTTATCATTTAAAAACTAAGTGTTTTCTGTGGTGTATGATGATGTACCAATTGATATTTTAAAAAAAAAGTTAAAAGATAGTTAAAAAATTCTATTAACTTTATTTTAAAATCTCTTGTCTATGTAATCAGTTTTCCTTTTATTTAGGAATATTTTCTGGTATTTTAAAAGTTGCCAGAATGATTTCTTTCTTTAAAAAAGGTTGATGTGACTGATCCAGCATGCTACAGCCAGTGTCATTCTCTCTGTTTTTTCTAAAGTATTTGAAACGTGGTTTATTATCAACTTTTAAAATATTTTAAGTCTAATGAACTGTTGGACAAGCAGCAACATGGCTTTTGTCGTGGAAAATCAATAACGGCTGGTATAGAATTTTATTCAGTCCATTATTGACTCAGTTGATAAAAGAGAAAAGCTTTCAAGGATTTTTTTTTTATCTTACCAGAGCATATAATAGTGTCTGTTATGTAAAGTTAGTAAGCAAATTAAACAGCCTTACTTGTCTTTGGAAGGGAGGAATGCATAGTTTGGTTCCTATTTAACGAACAAAACAATGGGCAGGAAATCAAAGAAACAATTTTCACAATAAAATGTCAGTATATGAGGGCTCATAGATCGCAGTTGCTGACACTGATGCATGGTGTCTCAGGGGTCTATCCTGGGACCTCTATTGTTCTTGTGTTACATAAGAGGTTTTGCCAAGGGTGACGGCGAGGTTGAGTGGTTACTGTGTGTCTATATGCTGATGATTCAAAATGTTATGTTTTCTGGTCAGAGGCACGAGAATATTGAAATTTTATCATATATTGGTCTAAGTAGGATTAACGATTTTTTTACAAAAATAATCTTTTATTAGATTTAAAAAATCTAATTATTTTTTCTTTTCTACAAAGCAGTCCAGGCCAAATTTCAACTGTGACATTTTTCCAGACAATGACAACTGAAAAAAGTAGGACCACATGTTTCTAGGACTTATGATTAGATAAGAATTTATCTTGTGATAAACATGTAGATCATGTTACTTATAGATGTCTACTAGTCTATACGCATTGCAACAAAATGGTAAAAAATTAGTAATTTCAATACACTTTAATTAATATATTTCTCATTGATTCACTCACATTTAGCTTATGGAATAAGCATTTATGAGCAAACAACTATAAGCAATATAGATAGGTTATTGGCTCTACAAATAATCTTTGAGAGTCATGAAACACATTGTAGATATATAGATTTTAACATATTTTTTCAGAACATGAAATACTGACAGTATATTTGAATCAATAATTTATGTAAAAAAAAATTTTTGATCCTGTACTTAAAACTAACAATATACATATAATACTCGTTTTAATAGACATTGATCAACACAATCTCCAATTTTATAAAAAGAAAGCACATTACAGAGGTATGAGATATATACACAAGTTACCAACAAAATGTATAATGGAAACAGATCTGTTAAATTTTAAAAAGAAGTAAAGGATTATTTTAACTAAGTTGTCTCTATTATTCTTTAGAAGAATATTTTAACATAAAAACCAATAAATTTAAAGAATAATTGAGGATAAATTGTTAGTATCATTTAAATAAAACTAATTTTACCATTTTTAATTATATTTTGAAATTGTCAGTGTTATTGCAGTAAAGCTATTATTTGAACCTTGAACATATTATGGAATAAAGTGGTTTGACTATGACTATTACTATAACTTTACCAAACATGATCTTTCTTGAAATTCAGAAACATCTGTTCATGTCTTAGGTGTTTTTTTGGAAAGTTTACATAGCTGGAATAGTTGGAAATGGTTTGAAATAAAAATTGAACATTAGGAATTACTTTTACTATGAGTATACCAAATTGTAGCAAAATCTAAAATGGTGAGGTACAATTTTTTTCTTAAGTGTGTTGATTTGACATGGAACAGTTCTCTAGAGAAATTGAGGCAAAGTTATGAAGATGACACCAAATTCTATTGGATTGTCATGGGTATTCATACTTTCACTCCAATATAATTTAATACAAATAGCACTAATATAAAGTTTAGTGCTACTGTATTGTAAAAAATAATTATTAGTCTGTGGGGCTAAATGTTTGAAATTTAAGAAAAAAACACATGGTAAACTAACAGTAACTGCTCAGAATATGTTGTTGTATGTAAGACTACTTATTTTTTTCAAAAACATTTTAGTTGATAAAACATTAAATTTAGCCTCTAGTTTAATAAAAAGTTGTAATAGTTTAGTAATAAGTACAAAAAATTTCTATTTATTATTTTTACAAAATGTTAATATGTTAAAATTGGATATTCCACCAAAGCACATTTTCTCTTATTGTAAACATGTTTTTGTTTCAGATTTGTTGAGGATTTGTCGCTGTTGTTATTACTGTGGGATTCCCTAGCAGTAAAATACTTATGAAAGAAGTATATAATTGAAAGAATAAAGAAGATTATGTGGACTGCAAGGAAAATTAACTGAATTAGTTGATCCATATTATAAATTTTACAAAAATGTAGACCACCTACATAAACAATTTTTAACTATTGTGATTAAGACATTGTTTAATCAACTCATTTCAAGATGGACGAACAAAATGGGGATTGCTTTGATCATCATGAGATGTTTGCTCCTTTGAGTTCTTCAGACACTGAACATGATTGTTTAAAAGATTTCTTGTTAGATCCTCCTCGCCATGAACAACATAGTATGTCATCTGGATATTGTTATGATAATATGCAAGCAAGTTCTGGGCTCATGTCTATGTCCTTAAATTCTGGATTATCGATGACAATGGGCAGTGGCATGACAATGGCAGGACCTGGTATGTCCATGACTGCTCCTAGTTTGATGGCTGGAGGTTCTGCTATGTCTATGGCTCCTGGTCAGGGAATGTCCATGTCGGCTGGTCCAAATTTAACAATGTCGAGTCCGTTGGGCTCTCCAATGAACTGTGGATTGTCATTGCCTCCTAATGTGGGCATGACAATGAATTCAGGACCATTAATGCAGATGGCAGGAAGTTCAGGGATGGCAATGTCTCAGAATTCGTGTATGCCAATAACGTCTAGCACAAATTTATCCATCCCTAATATCCCTAATCAGGTGCTATCATCCTCCTCACTTTCTTTAGCTTCTAATTCTGGAATGTCTCCTGGTATGCCTTTGCCCATGTCTACGGGTTCTCATACAATGTCAACTTGTTCTCCCATACTCATGTCTACAGGACATTCTTTGCCTCTTTCAACCTCCTCAAATAGACCTTTAATGGACCATTTATCACCAATTCCTATCCCTAACTTATCAAGTTGTGTGAATGATAATTCTATGATGATGCATCAGGGATATTCTTCATCAAATGCTCATATACCACAGTTACAAAGTCCTGTTCAAAATCAAGCAGCTCATCCTGTAGTGGACTTTAGAAGTCCAGGACATTCTGTAGAGAGTGTGATACCAAGTGCTTTAGACAATGGTGTGATATCGTCAGAGTGTTGTGACAAAAATGGAGAATGGAGTCCTGCAGGAACTGGGGACTCTGTGAGGACAGGTGAAAGTCAGGAAGGGGTAGAACCAGGGACAAGTGAAAGAACTGTTAGCAGTGATTGTGTGAGTAGTGAAACTGTGTGTTCTCCTGAAGCTGAAGGGATAGTTGATCAGGGAAATGAGGAAAGAAAATTAAAACAGGAAACACGTGGAAGAAAAAGAAAAACATCTAAACAACCTCGACAGAGAAAATCACCATCAACAATAGCAACCTATCAGAGTCAGATCTCACCTGATCAAAATGGGATCAAGATAAGGATAAAGAAATCTTTAACATTGGCTCCTCAAAAAACGAGAAAACGTAAAAATAAACAGAGTGAAGAGATTGACGAATATGAAGAACCTTTGGAACAAAGTCCTTGGGGTGACAGAATGCCAAAGAAAATTCTAAATAATATATTTTACATGGTCACTAAAATTGAAGGCTGTGTACCATTTCTTGTCAGGTAAGTCTTATTTTACACACACACATATACATATATTCATATAATATTAACATTAATTACGGATTTATGAGTAAAAATTGTCAATTTTGAGTCATCTGCAATCTTTTTAATGAATATTTTAGTATTTTACATGTCATATTGTATAATAACCATAATGAAAAAATGAAAGTGAATTATATCATTACTCTTGGCTTTTACAAACTTCAATGATACACTGTTAGGTTGGAATGTTGCGATGCTGTAAAGTATTTTGTGTGAAGTTTTAGCTGCCAAATTTGGATATTCTTTTCTTAAATTGTTAACTCTCTCAGTGCCTTTCAAAAATATCCTGTCACTAAATTGTTTCACTTTATATATATATATATATATATATATATATATATATATATATATATATATATATATATATATATGGTGATACATGACCATGACCTGCAATTCCAGAGAAATTTTTAGAGTTTCATAAACATTTGTAATCATAATTCAATGTTTAATTGTTCAATCATGTTTAATATCATTAAACATTATTTATAATATATATTTTATGTAGCTGTAAAAGGTCATACATTGAGGGACCCTATGACCTTTTGAGAGTTAACTGATTACCCTTAAAAATAAGACTTTAGTTATTAACGAAGTATATTGGTTTTTTAGACAGATTTTGTGTTAATTCGATAAAATCTTACTTTTATATTGTCTAAAAACAAACCTGAAAATATAACTTTAGTATAGTTTGTAATAAGTGATAAATAATTTACACTGTTTTTAATGTGAAAAGTAGGACTTGTAGTGGTATATAGTGTGATAGGTGATGGCCACCAATAAGGTGAATTTTATCCTCCTGTCTGCAGAATGTGACAGTGGAGGGATTAAGATAGATTGAGTTAGAAAGACTAAGAGTTTTATGAAAATTGGTTGCAGGAAACAATCCAATCATTTATTCAGACATATTATTGTATTCTCTAATTCCCATCTTATTCATTATTTATTGAAAAGAAATATCTTACAACTTTCAAGCCAATTTTATTTATAGCTTTAACTTTTTAATTTTACATTGTATCATAAAGTCCACTAAACTGTTATGCATTGTTTGTCATTCATTTTCTTTTTATTTTACAATTCAAATTGTAGCGGTTTTTGACATGACTATAGCAGTTTCCATGCTATCACAGTAAACCTGAAATATGCCCCATGGCAATCAGAAGTTGACTACACTGTAAAATGTAATTTTCATAGATTTAAAGGAATTAACTGCTTGCCTCAACGTCTCTTCTTTTGTCATTCTGAATATAAATTTTTTTATTCATGATCAGTTATTATGAGTTACAGTATGATTTTTATAACCATACTCAGTTATGGGCTGCATGAAAAAGTCGCTTTCGCTCATGATTACAAATAATTAATTATATATTATAAATGTAATGAAATTAAGGTTGTGTAATCGATTTAGGGTTTGCAAAATATTTTTATTTTGAAGTCATGGTTTTTTAACATAACTAATCTGAATACATAAATGTACAAAAAAATTGTTTTTATCACTCCACATGAAATTACAGGCATTTAAAGTAGGATATTTTGGTATTTTGTAACAGGCGTAAATGAAAACAGCTGAAGTAAAAATTGAAATTTGTACAGCATAAACATAAGTTATAACTCATAACTTCAGCTCATTCTCATTTCATTTCTCAACTCATTCCCTTTTTAAGTTACCTTCAGAAAATAACGTATTTTTTATTTATAAAAAATGTTTATATTTAATTAAGAAAAAACATACTTTAAAACATGTAATTTTCTCAAATTATATTTAATAAAAAAATATATAATATATATATTAATAATCCAATTTTCCTTAAGTCCTAAATGAATAAAAAACATATCCCTCCTTAAAGCTATAACTCATTGACATAACGTAAAAGTTTCAAATCTTTATCTTCAGCCGTCTTAATTTGGACCTGATTACAAAAGTGCCTAAATTTCCTTTAAATGGATATAGTTTTACATCAAGTGATCCAAATCTTGTTGTACCTCTTCTGTATTCCAGGGAGATATAAATGTTTTTCAAACTCAAAATCGATTGCATCCCCCACTTTAAAGCTTAAACAGAATTGTCTGCAAACATATACAGTACCATCTAAATATAATAGAGTTGCATATGAATTTGAATTCCTCAGTGTTACTTTCTGTTTCTTAGCTGTCATTGTATTCAAAATAATCAAGGTGTTTTATAAAACGCTTGGTTGTGTATTAAATTGTGTGTATACACTATGTCTTCCAAAATATTAACTTTTCATTTTTATGATCTTGTAAAATATTTTCCACTGTCAACTGATATATCTCCATTTTATCTAGACAAAATTTAACTTTATCATCGGTTTTTTGGTTACTTTATTTTGTGCAGTGTGGTATTTTATTATTTCTCAAATCATATTTCTATTAAAATTATAAACATTGTAATTAAAATTATTGATTTTTGTGATAGTTAAACTTCTTTTCCCCCTTTTAGAAGTGATAACAGCTTGCAGCAGGCAAGAATTTTAAATATTTCTTTTCTTTTCGGAATATATACAAAAAGATCCATATTCTGTTCGTGTTCTTTCCAGAGATTTTTTAATGGTAATGGTTTCGTTCATTTCATTTATCCTAAACTCACTCGAAAATGATCTCTAAAGCCTGACTGAAAGTTTTTCCAGATATCACCTTTGGCACATATGTTTTCATTATAAGGCAGTACACTTAATTACTCAAAAACTTCAGTGCTGAAATAAACTACTAACTAGGTAATACAATAGATAGAATAGCACGGTTTTTTAATAAAGCTGTTTATAAGGAGCACAGAAAATAACAAATAATTTGGACATCCACAATGTAAAAACTGATTATAGAGTTGTATCCTACAATGGGTTTAGGGTGTAACCCACATGATGTTTCAGCTGTCTCTCTGACCACGAGAACCACTTTGTGAAAAATCCTGTTACAATATCTGCACATTGTAACTTTGATTTTATTATTTACACAAGAAATGCTATAAATTGAGGCATGGCCAAAGTGAGTGCTCGGATTGTCATCTGTGTAGTAAGAGATCGGGTAGCAAATATTTTAATGGTAACAATTAAAATTACTTGGCACTAGAACTAACAGGAATAATGTTGGACCTCAGCACACCATGTCCAGATGAATGATTTATCTTCTGTGATCATATCTCTTATCTACCTTAGCTCCCTGTGTTTAGCTCTACCGTTATAAAAATTGGACTGTACCTAACTTTAACATGTCATTGCACAATACTGCTGCTCTATGAAATGGCGACATATTTAGGTTTTCTTTTAAAACACAGGTATATGTTTAAATTATGTACTATAATCTGCCATAGATGAGAACATTTGTATATAGATTTTTACACCATTTTACCAGCTACTGCTTCAAAACGAAACATAATGTTTTTAAACCACAGAACTCAATATTCTTCTCTCACACAGGACATTTTTTTCATAAATGATTTATTATTTGTCCTTTGAAGTATTCAATGTGGTTTATAACGGTTTTGGATTTAGGACGTCTTAGCACAGATTGTTTTGTTCAGACATGTATTATTGTTGTGCATGATGGTTGCTTAAGATCCTTACTGAAGTACATAAAATCATCATTGCTACTTGAGAATTTGTTGAATGTCTTTGAGACTAGTGAGAGATTTATTGTGCACCCTACTTGTGATATTTTAGTCGATCAGTTAATGGAATGTTTGGACAAGTCCATGCATGCCACCAATTATGTAACAGCAATTGGACTAGAGATCTGCAGCATATCATTAATCATAATAAATGGTTATCCATTTCTGTCTTCAATGTTAATATCCATCTTTCTGAAATTCTGTCCTATTTTATCTTGACACGTTCTCTCCTTGACCTAAATCCTATTCTGTGATGAATCGTAGTTACATGTTATTCACACCCTTGTCATTTTGGTAGCATGTTACAAGCAAGCACTTCAAATATGGGTGGAGTCTGATTGGGAACACTCGTATTTAACACTCCACATAATGAGAGTCCACAAGTTACTGTTGGGACTGTCCACTTCTGCTGATTTCCCACTGTATGGCAGTGGTACCAACTTCTTCCACAAAAATTCTCTGCGAGAGCTTGCCTACTAACCTCCTTCTATGGAAAACCCTCAAAAACTTAACTACCTGAAATTTATTTGTATATGAAGTCTATTCTCAACCAAGTCAATTTTAACAATGAGGAAGATATATAGAAACTCATTTGTATGTTTATATACGTCAATGGTGATATCTTGTATATATCCAATACACTAATTTGGAGAGCTTGTGGAGTACTTTATTATTTTTAACATTTGATTCGTTTTATGTGCAAAAGTTAGATAGTGAAAAACAAGTATATTAGTTGAGGAAGTCTAAAATTATGTTCGGATTTGTTGTGTTAGCCATCTATGGAGAGATATGATAGTGATTTCTATAATAGAATATTACTGACTTAGTTTTTTTAGTGTTTAGAAGAAAAGAACATAGAATTTAATCTTGATTAAAAATGTATGGTTAAGAAAATGTCTTACCCAATTTTTTCATCAATTTGAAATAAATTAAAAATGTGTATATTTAAAAAGAGAAAGGAGAAACATTATACATACATTTTTTTAATGCATTCTGTACATACTATCATTTTTAGTACCTGTGTTTTGACTCTACATTATTGTAGGTTTTGGAAAAAATTATGTCACACTCTACAAAAAATAATTTAGTTTTATAACATTGGACTGGTCTCATATTAACATAATGTTAAATAACAGTAGTAAAAAGTAAATAATAGCCCATGGTTTATATTTTAATGTTTTATCATTCAAACTGCATTTTGAACTGTAATTGCTACATTACACCTTTAAAATACCAAGTTTAAATGATGTTTCATATCTTGGAAATTTTCAGTAAGCTGAAAGTAGCAATATACTAAAACTTATCACACATTAATATAATACTATTAAAATTAAAAAAAAATCTTATATCATTTCTAAATAGAATTATTCATAACAAGTTTTGATCCATAGATATGGGACATATAACGAAAAAAAGTGTCTTATTTGGGGAAGTCTAAAATTATGTTCCGACAGGATGTCACGTGTTTGCCGTCTATGGAGAGATGTAGCAGTGTCTCCACACTTGTGGTATCATATAGATCTGGCGTCCACTTGGTGCAGAGATAGGGTCAAGAATGACAGAACTTTCCAGTGGCTGTGTGAGAACAGATTAGCTCAAGTCCAGGAACTGAACTTAGGTAAGTTGGCATAACTTTTACTTTCATTATTTTTGATTTGTCTTCCAGGTATAAAGTAAGTGTGCACAGCATTTTTGAATGGTATGAAAGCATTCTCAGATACATGATGCAATGTCATACTCGTGACACACTTATTTTGTGTCCCAGGCCCACTGTTGTCCAGCACAGTTTTATTTATCCTTATCATTTTCATCACTATTGGACCATCATACGAAATTTTGTCTCGCCCATGTTATTCTATACAGTCCCTTGAGTAAACCGACAAACTTCTCAAGTGGCTTTCTCTCATCAAAATAATGAAAAAGTTCATATAAGCATATGTCTTGATACGCTTTCTTAGCAAGCTACGGCTAGCGAAAGATTCCACCCGATTTTATAGGAAAGGACAGAAATAAAGCAAAACTGATGTTTTTATGGCATAAAGATAGTTGTTAATTTTATTGGATTTTATGTAAAATGAACTGAAAAATTGAATAAAATATGTCCCAGACCTGTTATACCACCCATTTCTGAGATATCAGACAAAATATGCAAAGTTCTGTCTCGAAAAACATACTTTGTTTAGATTTGAAGTACACATTAAATAAGTAATAAACTCTCAAACTTTTTAACTGAAACTTATTAATAGTATAATTCTTGAAGAGAATACTGTAAAATAGGCCAACAATAAATAAACACATAGTTTAAAAAATTAATGTTTATTACATGAATGTTCTTTGTAAAAAAAATTTAAAGATTTTTTTTCAGTCAAGCAAATAGTTACAAAATATGTAT
Source organism: Homalodisca vitripennis (assembly GCF_021130785.1). Taxonomy (NCBI): domain Eukaryota; kingdom Metazoa; phylum Arthropoda; class Insecta; order Hemiptera; family Cicadellidae; genus Homalodisca; species Homalodisca vitripennis. Next base: position 169,101,283 of record NC_060210.1, on the reverse strand, counting down.
AAAGCATTGTAGGTTTGGTAGGTTGAGAAAACAGATTTTAAAAATACAGCGTCAATTGAAATGCTTTTAGTTTATTGAAAATTGAGAGTCGGCAACACTGCTACAACAATACCTGAATACAAGTTATTATTGTACAGCTACCCAACAATTCAGCTGTTGCAGTAACTTGTCTATCATCTTTGGTTTTGTGCAGTGTATGTGTATTATTTTATTATTTGTACGTTATTTGTGTTTTTTAACGACAAGATGCTATTTACATTTTCAAATCAAGACTGATGATATTGTTTTCGTCTATGGTTTTGCCAATGGAAATAGTCTTGCAGCTAAACGTCAATATGAAAGATGATTTCCGAATAGAACAACTACTCACATAACATTTGCATTGGTTTTCAATAACTTACAAACAAGTGGATCTTTTCTAACCATTGATTGTTCGAGAGAATGCCCTGTAATACTGTCAGTTTTACTTGAAGATGTACCACTTGAAAGAAGACATCAAATGCTATTACAAAATAATGGCGCACCGGCACATTATTTACAAAATTTAGAGAGCACTTGCAGATAAGTTTTCCAGGGAAATGGATTGGTTGACGAGGACCGATTAATTGGCCTCCTAGGTCCCTTGATTTGAATCCTTTGGATTATAATCTTTATATATATATATATATATATATATATATATATATATATATATATACCTTTCGGGTCATTAAAGCATCTTGTATGGGCAGAACCAGTTAATTCCAAAGAAGAATTAATGAACCGAATTTTAAACGCTTGTGAACTACTTAAGAACGACCTAGATGCTATCAGAAAAGCTACACGTGATTTTGTTAAACACACTAGATTGTGCATAAATCATCAAGGAAATCACCTTGAACACCATTTATAAGGTATGGATTTGGAATTAAAGATTAGCAAAGATGAGGAATGAAAATGTTTTGTTTTATCGAAGAGCGTTCATTTAATAAACAGATATTGCACATTCTGTCTTATTTTTCGTATGTGTTGATTTAATTAAGCATTAAGTTTTTAAATTTTGTGTTTGTTTATTATTAGTTTATTTTACATTATTCTCTTTGGAATTAGATTCTCTAACAATTTTTGTTAAAAAGTTTGTGTGTTACCCATTTAATGAAGTTAATGTACTTATAATCTAATCAAAGCATGTTTTTCGAGACTGAATTTTGCATATTTTGTCTGATATCTCAAAAAAATGGGTGATGTTACAGGTCTGGGACGTATTTTATTCAACTTTTCAGATCATTTTACATAAAATCCAATAAATTTAATAACTATCTTAAGCCATAAAAACATCAGTTACGCCTTATTTCCATCTTTTCCTAGAAAATTGGGTGAAATATTTCGCTAGCGTTAGCTTGCTAACAAAGCGTTTCCAGACATATGTTTATATAAATTTTTTTTCATTATTTTGATTAGAGAAAACCACCTGAGAAGATTGTTGGGTTACTCGTGCGACACCATGTATGATTTTTAATTTGTAGAAGAACTTATATTAATGTTTTTTAACTTCTTGGTGTCTGAAAAAGATGACATTTGACATACACATGATAAACCATAAAGCTCTCAACATACAAAATAAATTTTTTTTCATGAAGATTAATCACCTGTAGAGGTAATAGTCCTGGTTTTGTTTCTGTAGCTCGTCAAACACATTTATTTTTTTAAATTTTGATATTAGTAATATTTTATTACAAATTTAAGTCATATTAAATTTTAAAATTCACAAAAGTTTTAAAGTTACCTTTAAAAATATATTTTTGTTTTGTTTATTGTAATGGAAAAATAGCAACTCTTTACCTAATAATAGTTTTTTCATATAAAAATTATAAACCTTAAACACTTCTGTTGTAAAATTTAAAAATATGAGGTCTATTCAGAAAGTAAGGATTGTTTTGGAATGAAGAAATAAACAAGTTCAAGAAAAATATTTTATTATGTACATATGAAAGAAGGACTAAAATATTACTTTTCTACATAATCACCACACAAATTCAGACACTTGCTATAGCGATGGACAAGCTATGAAATTTCTTTGCCATAGAATTCTGCCACCTGTGATCTCAGCCACTCAGTGATGTGTTCATGGTGCACAAAATGTGGTAGCCTATCTTCTGTGAAACAGTTTTAAACAATGAAATCCATAAAATTTGTGGGAAACATAGGAAAGCTCAGTTATTGTGAAACAGCAGTTTTAACTAATCTTTTCGTCAACTTCGACAACCAGATTTTCAGTCACAATGCTCGGACATTCACTCTTCTATTGATTATAAACATTTGTTCTGCTATTGTTAAACTGAAGTTTCAGTCATTATATTGTTTCCATACACTTCACACAGTTCCTGATGAATTCTATTGGTTGTAAGTTTGTTTGCTTACTAATAACAAATCACAGACCACACTTCACAACTGGCAGGACATATTTCAAATTTGAATATAAAAGAAATGTGCAGTGCAGAGATGTTCCTGTTGTCACGGCTGGACTCTGACTGAAGTGCCGAGCATGAGCACACCACTATATACATGATTGGTGTCATGATTTTGCAGTTTTCATAGTAGTTTTAATAAAGTTGCATTTTTTATAAGGGCAGTGGAGTTTGGGGTTAGATGAAATCCACCTGAAGTATTATAGAAGTGTATTTTAGTGTCAGTTTACATCATGTTTTCATCGGTTTGATTCTTTGTCAACATGAGTCAGAAGAGACCACATTCTGCAGTGAGTGAAGTGATTTTTAATATGGGACTCATTCAAAACCAACCATCAAAAGTTATTGGAACACTAAGACTTCTCAAGCAACCTTATGGTTCAGGAAAATAATGAGCAGAAACAGATTCAAAGTTATATTGAAATTTTTCACATCACTGATGTCTCGGTCTTGCCTGATCCTGATGAGCCAGGGTATGATCCTTGTAGTCATTTTCACCTAATCATTGACCACTCTTAGAGGCTCTTTTGGCATCTTTATATCACTAACCAATCACTTTCTATTGATGAGTCACTAGTGGGTACAATAAAGCGCATTAAGCTAATGCAATACATGTCACAGAAAAAAAATCACCGACATCATATTAAAACTATGGGTTTTATATGATGCTATAACCCGTTATTGTGTAGCATTCTCCATAAGGATGCTAGGAATGTGGAAGCAGCAGATCAGAACAGATTTAGCTCACAAAGTTGTTGCATTACTGAAAATAGGAAATTACCTAAATAAAGGGTACTGTTTAGGTTTGTTCTTAGACAAATTTTTCACTAGTATCCCTTTGGCTAGATCAGAGCCGCAGCTAGGGGTGGAGGCAGAGGGTGTCGTTTGTCCGGGGCAGCAAAATTGTAGGGATGGCAAAATTATAGAAGGTCGAGTCGTTGCGTTGCAACTAAGGTTCAAACACAGATACCCGTGTTTGAACCTTAATCACAAAATAACTAGCAGAACTTCAATTATGGGAATTAATTTTAATTTAGCTTGTTTATTTCTGCATTTATACATATAAAACAAATTATTTACAAATAATAAATTCCAGTTATATCAGTAAGAACGAAATAGGTAATGGTTTTTAGTGGTTTCCAACCAAATTACAACTTTAAAATTTCATAACTCGTAAACTTGAGATCCCCAGTTAAGATCAAATTTTCATACATGATAGGTACAAATGTACTATTTTAGTACGTAATTTTAGGCTTATATTAAAACTTTTGTAATTAAGTTACCATCTTAACTTTTACTCTTGACCAAACAGTTCAAAAGAGACTACTTTGATCATGTTAGATGGAGCTCTTAAAGTTATTATCCTGGGCTTGTAATTTTGCAAGTCGCTATTTCAAACTTATAATTTTTAACACAGAGTTCAAGGTTTCGTTAAATTTACAGTGGCCGGCGCCTGCTCATTTTGAAGGTACAAATCGCTACCGTAGGAACAACGCCTTGGGCAATTAAAATAAGACAACAGAAATCCCTTTTGAAGTTCTCTATCATGTCAAGATAAGTTTCAAAAGTTATACTCCTGTCTTCAAATTCATACAATTTGTTGCTAGTAATAAATTGTAATTGTAAAATATCAAAATGTTGATGTTTCAAGGAACTTTAAATATTTTATACATATTTACAGTTAAATAATAAAATTAAAAACAAATAATAATTTGGATTTAATTCTTTATGTTCCTTGAATTTTTTATCCTTAAATATAAAATATATTTTTTAATGTTACTATAACATTAACATTGTTTCATTTGTTTTCACAAGAAGCTGAGAAACCTCTCATTACAATGAGTCCTAACTGGTGTTTACGCTTAATTACATAGTGACAGGATATTCGGGGATATTTGTTATGTCAAAATTTTCAATCAACTTCTTTCATTTCTACTACTGTTTATGTTATGTCATGAAACTCATTGGTTATACTCTCAGATATATGCAAATATAACGTTATATTAATAAAGTTATCATGTTTTAGTTGCTAAAAAAATCAGTGCACATTAAATTTTATAGTTCTGCTGGTGTTTTTATAAACTAACTTTAATGGTAGTATGAACAACTATGATAATTAATCAAACCATTAACTTACATGAGAATGTTGTATTGTGTGTTATAATTTTAACCTTTTATTAACAGATGGGTAACGCTAACACATCATTGGGGAATTTTTCAAAGAACATGGTCTCTTAATTGGTGTATACCATAAGTCCTGTAGTAAAAATAATAAATGATAACATGTTATTTTATTAGTTAAATTAAGGAGTTTTAACAGTTCTATAGCTAAAACTGCAAATTTTAAATAATTGTTGTTATTATAAATTAATATAATTCTTTTTAAAGCAATTAAAGGAACACCAATCAACAGGAGCATTTTTAAAAGATAACAAGGTTATAATGGCTTGTATTGAAGCTGCTATACAGTAGCGTAGCCAGAAATTTCGTTCGGGGGGGGTCCGAAAACTGGAAGATCCGGGGGACGTTTTGTGTGTTATTTGCCAATGAGTTCACTGGTAAAAGAGGTAAATACCAAAATATGGAGCTTTAGTAACTACGCCTTATAGAAAGTGGAAAGATGTAATAGGCAAATTCAACTCTCACAGCAACTCTGAGTACCACAAATTTTCTTGTATAGCTACAGACAGAAACTTTACGAAGTTCGATTCTGGCCGAGTATAAGGCTCCAAAGTGACGTTGGATTCACTGGATAAGAAAGAAAAAGAACAAAACAGAGGCTTCACTCAAGCATATAATTGACACAACTATATTCTGTGGAAAAAATGAAATACCCCTTCGGGGACATTGGGCCACTGACGGCCGAAAACCTTTAGAAAAGGAGGGAAATTTTCGAGCGTTGCTCCGGTACAGATCAAACTAACGGTCGGAAAATGTACCGAAAAAAAACTCTACTGATTAGAAGTTCGGCTACTTTGGATTTCACTGATTGAGGTATATTATGAATGAGTTATAATGACGATTTTTTTGTATCATTTACACTGTAGACGAGTAAATAATTATCGGAAAAAATCCAAAAAATCACTTTTGGTCGGAAATAAAATACACCTGAAAAACTCTAATGATTATACAGTAACTTCAACTACTTCGGACTTCGGTTATAGAGGTAAACGTGGTTTTTTGATTGAGTTAGGACGACGATTTTTGTTATCATTAAAAACTGTACTCGACTACCTATATAATTATCGACAAAAAATCACTCCGGTCGGTCGTAAATACCGAAGAAAAGCTCTCTACAGATTCAAGTTTTGACGATTTTGGATTTCACTGGTTCAGTGGTTGAGGTAAAAGTGGTATTTATAATTTTTTGTTAGGACATTGATTTTAGGTATTAATTCAACGCCGACGAATAAATATATAATTATCGAGAAAAAAAAACAAAAATAATCACTTCAGATCGGAATATACTAAGGAAAATGTAGGCAAAGACAAACAACCTCAGTCAGTGAAATCCAAAAGTAGTCGGAACTTCTTATCAGTAGAGCTTTTTAAAGTGTATTTTCCGACGACCGGAAGTGGATCTTTTATATTTTTTTTTCGATAATTATATACACGTCTACAGTTTTTTAATGACACTAAAATAAACGTCGTGACTTAATTCTAAGCAGCCATTTTACGTCCCCAAGACGAATTTGAACGAAGTGGTCGCTAATTTAAACTGTCTCCAAGTGGGGTCCAAGTCGGGTCGCTAGGATGGCCTCTGGGCGCTCCTCCTGGTCTGTGGGCAGTATCTGAGCAAGTTGAATCTCAATGACTTGCCTGTCAACTGTACAATTTGCTCCTGCAGCAGTCTATCAGTTGGTCGGTGTGCCACTGAGGCCACAGCTTCATTGAAGAGCCGGGTGAGGGCGGTCAGCTGCGCAGTTATTTCAAGACGGCTTGTAGGCTGCGCTGGGCGGGGGCTGGCTGGTTCTGATGCTGCATCAGCTTCTGGCGCCTCCGTTTGTTGCGGCAGAGTGGCTGGTGTATGTGGCCCACTCTAGTTTCTGCCTGGGAATCGCCCTGGGCCTCTGTGTGACCGGAAGGTCAGCCACAGATGCCGGCGGGCGAGGAAGTCGGTTTTGGCTGGGTTTCTGGGGTTTCCTCCGGCGCTTCTTCTTCTGCGGCATGTGGTCCTCAGCTTCATTCTCCGATACGGAGTCCGCTGGTGACTCATCTCGCGCTGGTCGCTTGGGCGGGCTGGGCCGTTGATCGCCTCACCGCTGGTTTGGTAGGCCGGGACTTGCGGCCTAATTGGACAGCTGCCGCTCTGGCCTCCTTGTAGGCTGGACACCCACGATAGTTGGCGTTGTGATCGCCGCCACAATTGCAGCAGTGACCCTTCTCCGTCGAGACTGTTGGGGCAGTTCATCTTCAGATGATTTCTCCCCCCGCGGACACATTTTCTCGGCCTCCCGCAGTTGCCGGAGCCGTGGCCAAAACCTTGGCACCGTTAGCACTGCGGCGGGCCGACCGACCTTCTTGTAGACAGTGACTGAGACCCTGACATGGAGCAGGCTTGTCACGTTGTAGATTTGGCAAGCCCGCTTAGTGTCAGGATTCTCTGCTCACTGTCCCTGGTCAGCGTGATCAGCCAGCTCCTGGTAGGTCCCCTGGCTGTCCGAAGTCGTTGCAACCTCGTCGACGGCGAAGCCCTCGTCAGTTAAGACATCGAAGAGCTCCACATCATCGGTGTCGGGCAGTCCGCTGATCACAACCCTAAGCGATCTTTCACGCCCAAGGTTGTGAGTGTAGAAGGGCAGCTTCTTGGAGAACATAGGTACCGGCTGAACTGCCCTGAAGTCCTCCACGGTGGTCACTTTCAAGCGATAGTGAGCACCGTGGAATGTTTTCGTCAGGCCGTTCCCGCGCCAACTCCTCCAACTTCTTGGCGTGGGTAGGCCAGGTTCGGAAACACTGTCCAGGAACAGCAAGGGTATCCTGGGCGTAGAAACCGAAAGCCGTAGGTTGGTCAGATGTCACACAGTAGAAGTGGTGACGTTGTGGCCTTTAAAAAGGCCCTTTGCTGGAGCAGCGACCTTCTTAGGCGCCGAGCTGGCAGGTGGAGAGCTAGGCCTCTTAGCTGGCTTCCGGCGCTTCCAAAGGCACGCTGTGCCATCTTCTTGAAGATGTGTCACTCATGTTGTTCCAGTAGTTTGTTTACACAACGAGCGCTTGATGTCGAATGTTCGCCGTGTTACAATTTAGGTTGCTTTGCGACGTAACGTGACCGCGCTCTATAGCAATACCGTGATTACACTACACTATCCGAAAGCCCGAGCCCAAAAGTATCCGTTTGATACTTTATGATTTAAACGAAAAGGACAATTATATTTTTAACAACGGTCACTTTAATCAATTAAATCAATCAATTTAATGTTTGTAGACAAGAGTAAATGATAACTCTCCTTTTTTTTTCTCTTGCTCCATGCTTTATTTTTTTAATACGTCTTAAAAATTTCGGGGGGGGGTCCCGGACCCCCTGGACCCCCCCCTTCGCTACGCCACTGCTGCTATATGGTAGGCATCCCATACTGACGCATCTATTTATTCAAAGAAATACAAGACAGAATTTTCAATAAATTTATAGATTTATTATCGAGGATACACAGAAAAAGATATATGATTATGAGAGTCCAGAGGTTAATAATAAAAAGTATTTGTTAAAATTATATACATGTATGGGTTCTTACCGTTACAAAATTCCTGTAATTATTGTGTCCTTAAATACTCGATTTTTCATCTATCTATCTGTATGTGTTTTTTTAAATATAAAACAATTCTGCTGTTGTCGAGCCGAGCCTTAAATTTTAGGTATGTGCTAAAAAAATAAATATGTATAATACTACTGGGAAATTTTACAAAAATGTTTTATTCCATTTCAAAATGTTGCTATTCGAAACATTAAAAAAGTCCTCTTGGTAAGTGGTCTTTTGTGTTTGTTGTTTTTGTGTTTGCCATATTTCATGCCTGGTTTACATTAGGCATGTAGCAATAGATTATGTTTACATCAGAGTAGACATTTCTTGAGACATCTGATTGTGATTGTTATGGATGTTTGGGAAATTCTGGAGTCTTTTAGAAAAAGATCTTCCTCGGGTGTAAGCTAGCCTCTAAAACCATAGTCACAGTTTAAGTGTGTTTGAACACATTTTCAGTGATGAATATCACTCCAAAGATATAGTTCACTTCTAAAACTTCTAATGTGTACAATAATTAGTGGACTGACTGTGCTGTTCTTTAAAAATGTTTTACCACAATCTCTAGAAAGTTTATACTATTTTTATTTAATGCAGTACAGTGAAGTGAAGGGTTGAACGTAAGATTCAACATAATGATCATAATGGTTAACAGGATATTGTGTAAAGGCTAGTGTAGTGAACATGCTCATGGTAATAATAAATAAGTAATTAGATCTTATCATTCTATAACACGTATCTAATCTATTATTTCTATTGTATGTCGTATACATTTTTCATTATATTGTGTGTTTTCAGTTAGGTGAGAGCTTGCAAGAAGAGTCACATGCTTTAGGTTGTAGCTACAATAGCTGTTCCTTATTTGTTTTATACTGCAGAGTACTCAGTATTAGGGCCTTAAACATTACCATATTATCATTAATATTACTGTATGGTTTCTAAAATGAATTATTTGGTTATTTCTAAGTTTTTACACACAATAAATAATTTAATTGATACTGTTTCTTGTTTTTGATTGATTACATCTCAAGAGGCTGGATTTGTCAATTAACAATAATGTATCATGTGTGTGTAGGAGGCTGGTCATTCACTGGTATTCCGAGTGTACTGGACAAAATGGCAACCTCCTGCGTAAAACTACAAGGCCTGGGATTGTCTGGATTACAGGGACTCAGCCTGGATAACATCAAGTTTCTCGTTTCAAATTGTCCTTACCTCGAGAGGCTTGATCTGTCAAGTATCAATGTATGTTAATTATCATAATTATCTGTTTTACAGTATTTTCAATCCCTAAAATTTATATGATTTTATTTCTAGTTTCTTTTTAGTTTCCACTGTACTTATTTTTGAATTGACTAAAATATAAATTCCTGGTCATTACTAGGAAAAGCCTCTGTTTCTGTTCTGCCTTCTCTAGTACATTTATATCTGACCTTATAACTAAATTATAACATTTGTAATCTTTTCCAATCACATTAGAGTTACCAATATCATGTGATGTGTAGGAGTGTATATGAATCAGTTGTATTTTTAGGCTGTACCTTATTAATTAATATTTAACCCTTCAACATGGGGATTTCGAAGAGCTCACCTCTAGCCTGTTGCTGGAGATTTTCCTGCTAATGCACAAATAATGATATGTTTTAGTTATAATTAAATGGAGTATAAATAGTACAAAAATGCCTAAAAGTCATAAATAATGTAACACTTATCCAAAATTGTTCACATTATAAAAAAAAACCAACTTTCACAGATAGGCCTAGGGCTACTACACTCACAAATACTTACCCACTAAATCACTTTTGTATCATTATTATTTTGCAGTTACTGTACAGTGAAATAGTATTTAAACCAAAACTAATAACCTATACTTTTGTTACTGACTAGAAACTTATTACAAAATAATTATTTTTTTACCAGAACTCGTGAAACCACAAAGTATACACAAAATGGTCAGTAATAAAAAATAAAGTAGATACGATGTTGCAATACAGCTGATTTGAGCCATCTGTTTGTTTTCTATAAACAGCTGATTAAGAAGAAAAACATATTCAGTGAAGATGAAAATAAAGAATGCAATATTCTCGTAGTAAACAATGTAAAATATCACTGAAAGTAGTCCAAATTGATACTAGTAGATCATGTTTGCTTATGGTCTGTAGTAATGGGGAGGTTCACGTGAAATTATGATGAAGGATATATTAACTCGTAGCACCGTGAGATTTTTGCAAGTCATATGCATCTTTTTGATAACAAAGTTTATTTTACTAAAGTATTTTCTTAACTTCTAAATGGCCTACAGTTTGATTGAGACCAAGATATTCTGATGTTGGTATCCTCTGTTATAATTCTAATGGTGTAATTGACTCTGTTAAGTTTCTAGGCATACAGCCAGATAGAGGTTTAACCTGGAACTGCTAAATTAAAAAAAAAAAATCCTAAATGGTTTAAAAAAATGAAAACTAACAAACACATACATACAAACAGACTGTAAATTGAGCATTTCTGACCCTTGTTTATATTTAGTATTTTGTTTGTCTTGATACGAAGAAGAAATTTCTTAAATATTGCTGGATAGATCATGGACATGCTACGAGGGCTGTTTTTTTTTTTTCAACTTCCGATGTGGTATAAAAATAAAACTAGGTAGAGTAATTAAATAAATTTATTATCAAAAGTTAGGTACATTATTAGTTATTTTCAACATAATCGCCATTTAAATTGAGATATTTTTCATACCTTGGTACAAGCTTCTTAATACCTTCTTCATAGAAGTTTGCCGCCAGTGATTTGAGATGAGTTTTTCACGGCGTCTCACAGCGCGTCGTCTGTTCGGAAGCTCTGCTCTCCTAGCATCTTCTTCAGTTCCAGGAAAAGGTGATAGTCACTCGGCGCTAAGTCAGGACTATACACCGGATGTTAAAAAACATCCCATTTAAAACCGTCAAGAAGGCGCTTTGACAAAGCAGCACTGTGAGGACGGGCATTGTCATGAATGAGCACTACTCCCGATGTGAGCATTCCTCTCATTTTGTTCTGGATGATACTTTTGATACTGCAAACGTTTGTAACGTACCGCAGTATCCTTCCGCATTGATTGTGGTACCTGGCTCTAAAAACTCAACAAGCAATACACCTTTTTGATCCCAAAACACGGTGGCCACAATCTTTTTGTTGTTGAAAGTTTTTTTGAATTTTTTGGGTTTGTTTGGAGAGTTTGAATGCATTCATTGTTGGGACTGCTGTTTCGTTTCTGGGGTGTCGTACAGAACCCATGTCTCATCTCCTGTCACGATTTTGATAAAAAAATCTTCGCCATCAGCTTCAAAAACGGTTCAGAAAAGACGTTGCTGACGCCATTCGCCGAGCTTTGTGGTCATCAGACAACATCTTCGGCACCCATCGCGCACAAAGTTTTTTGTAGCCTAACTTGTCAGTTACGATAGAGTATAGGGCTGACCTTGAAATCTCAGGAAACTGATTGGATAGCTCCGTAATCGTAAACCTTCGATTGCTTCTTACACTTTGGTCAACTGGATCAACGAGGTCTTCGTTTGCGACCGATTTTTCGTCCTTGGCCCCCTTCATCATGAATGTCAACTCGTCCATCTTTAAATTTCCTACACGAATCACGCACTGCACTGTCACTCATAAAGCTTTCACGGTATACTCGTTCCATTCTACAGTGAATTTCTGCTGCAGATAACCCTTCAGCTTGCAAGAAACGAATGATACTTCTCAACTCACACTTGGCGGGAGATTCTATCATGGTAGCCATGTTTATGTGTCGCTAGATAAATTGGAAATGGCCTCGGCCGTCCGAAAATGAGTGAGGTTGTAGTGGGAGAGGTGTGCAGTCGACTGCCCGCGCATTGCTGGCCGATACAGCTCGCCCAGCCATCTAGCGGCACGATCGGAAGTTGAAAAAAAAAACAGCCCTCGTACATATATATTTATTTAATTATTTATATAAAACAACTCTATTTAGTTTAGTACTATTGACAAAATAAATAATAATGTTTGGTAAATTACAGCCTGAGTTAAACAGCCCGCGCAGTGCAGTAAGCATGGCGTCTCTGCTATACCTAGCACAAACCATGGGAGAGCGCCTTACTCACCTCATACTGGCCAACAACAAGCTCGCTGGAGTACCTCAGATATTGACAGCGATTGCAGTAAGTATTTTAACTATTCAATACTGCAATTAATTGGATTCAGTTAGTTTTGTGTAGTAAATTTTAAAGTAAAAGTAAAAAGTAAAGTAAAGAATGTCTTATTTTACCAGGCGAAGTTAGGGCTAAGAAGCCCTCTCTAACACTTAACCTGGGGACCAACGGCTTAAAGGTGACTTCCGAACCACCACCAATTGCCGGGCAGGCGGGCCGCTTGCAAGGACAGGATCGCTCAGCGGTCACCTGTCCAAGCAGCGGCCACGCTCGATGTTGCTTGATCTGGTTATCTCGCGATAACTGCCGTACCCGCTACACTACGCCATTGGCGTATTTTATGTTCTGTTCTTGAGTAAACATTTCTGTTTTCTAGAAAACTTATATCAAAGATGAACTTAATCTTTAATTGTAATATGTAAAAAATTTTTGCAATATTTCTTTTTAAATCTCTATTTATAAAACAAAACAAAAAAACACATTAATTGAGTAGTAGTTTTCTAAAAAAATGGCAATAAAATTGGCTATATGTTCGATCAAAACAGATTAACACGATCAAAGAATTACTTACAGTTTATTGTACATGGCCTTCTATATCTGTGTCAAATAGCCATACTGAAAATTGTATTGAGACTGGCATATCTCCTTAATCTTAATCAATCTTCTGCATATTCCTCTATAGCTCCAATTACATCCACCAGATTTTACTTGGGTCCATTCTGTTTTGGCCAATCCAATCAGAATTCCGTTTTATAAGAGGCTTAATAAATATTTCCCTCCCCTTTCTAGTATGTGTCCATCCCACCTAATTTTTCTGTACTTGATATCAATCACTATGTCACTAGTCTGGTAAAGATCCTTATCTCCTTGTTTTGCTTTATTCCCTATTCATCTTGTTCATACATTAACCCATATATTTTGCACAGTACTTTATCCTCAAACACTATACATTTTTGTTCCTCTTTCTTGTTTACTTTCCAAGTTTCAGACTCATTAAGCAAAAATGGGCAGATTATTATTTTATAGCCTTATTTTGGTTTTGTGTGACGAGAATTTTGACATTCTGTTACAGGCGTATAGACATCTGTTAATAAAATTCAGTCTGTTTTGTGTTTAAGTTCTTCTGTATTGTTATTTGATATAACTATTCCCAAGTATTTAAAAAATCAAACAAGTGACCAACAAAATTTAATAAATTGCTGGATCTTGGTTCTAATAATTTTAGATTTAAATTTTATGTGTATAGTTAATTTTGTTCGGAAAAAAAACAGTAATTTAAATATTATACGTTTGGATATTGACTAGCCTGCTTTATTATCTATAGTAAGGTCAGTTTAGTTTACATCATGTTAACCCTTTGAGTGCCAAGTATTTTTTGGGTGGGTATACTGAAAAGTGCCAGGTATTTTTCTAGTGGGTGTACCTAAAAGTGCCAGCCCTTTTTCAGGCATTTTGCAAGGTTTTATTAAAAAATTCACAGTTTGATTATTTAATAAGCTATCAACATGATTCTTTTTTTATTTTTCTCTGGAAACTCTGTTTAATTAACATAAAATAACAAAGTTACCATAACACTAAATTTAGGAATACCAAAAATGGACTTACCTAAAAAAAATTCAAAAATATTTTTTAATTTTATTTTTCAACCAAATTATTATGACCAAAAAAAATTCATGTCCTTTTCTTAGTCCATATCACTGGAAATTGTATGCAATTGTCTGTAAATCTTGAAAAATTTATATTATTATCTTCAATAATGAGTAAGTTATACAACTTTTAAGAAACTATTGTCACATTGTTTCTGGTAGCTATGGCAACCAAAAATGTTTATATGTGAGTTTCATAATTTAAAGTTTGATTGGAAGTGTACTATAATAATTTATTTTGAAAAGAACGGTTCTTCACAAACATTTCAATATGATATTATTTAAAAATATTAAAGGTTACAATTTTTAGTGACTTTTTCCCGAACGTCCGGTAAAATCGGACGTCGGCACTTTTCGGCCAACTTTTGTCGGTAAAATCAGACGTCACTTTTCGGCCAACTTTTGTCGTCCGGTAAAATCGGACGTTGGTACTCAAAGGGTTAATTACATCTATAAAAGAGTCTGCTTGATGTCTTATGACCTTGGTCGCTTTCCCCTTGTCTGCATTTCTCACTTTGTGATTACCATGTATGGAATTTAGGTTTTATTATAGAATTATGTTTTGTGGGCCTAAAATCATAACCATTTGAATGTGTTTTCTAATTAGACAATGGTGCTTCCAATAGCTATTAAAAAAATCATCAAGTAGAGAATCATAGCAAACTGTCAGTTAGTGATTAAGTAAATGGTGTATGCAGATTGGAAACCCTCACTTACCTCCATTGGTTTCATGAAGCTTGTAAATCCATTTCAAAAGTATAAATTTGTATTACTCTGTTTCTTTAACTGTTTTTTTTTTTTTTGGGCTTAAGTTAAAAATATACAAAATGGGCCCCTCTGGTGTCAAAATTAAATACAAAAATGATTGTCATCTTTTGTTCAGAATAATATTTTTATTGTTTTATAGAGCTTAATATGCTCTTTAGAGCAAAAAAATGTGGACACTGCCAGCTTCACAGTAGTACTTATAAGGATAATTAATTATTGAACTTTTGAAGACTTATTTTCAACATAGAGTTCATAGATGTATGCGGTGAACTTCCGATGTATCTTAATACAGTTTATATTTATGCCATGACATATTTGATAAAAGTTCATGGAAAACCATATGTGCTATGCATTGACAACTCCTTGGAGGTACACAAACATACAATCGCTATAACATGGCTGTGAAAATAATGTTTGATTTTTCATTCTTCTTAGGGATGGGTGTACTACTTTGTAATTAAACCTAAAAAGTCTTCTGCTCTTCTATCAAATCTAAGGCTTCTGAAGAGAGCTATAAGATTTATGGATTCCTGTTCTCATACCTCCTTTGGGCTCAATACATAGGCCCCAAGGTAACTTTTCCTTCTTGCACAGGTATCAGCGCATTCCAGCCATTTGCGTTTCATGGATCCTTGTGCTTCCCCACATGGTCTGCAGTAATTAGTTTGGCTTAAATCCAATTCCCTTTCAGAGTCTCTCTTGGCCTGGGCTTGCACTATTTCATTTCTAGTTATACCCTTATAACCTGGCACCCATCCAAGAACTACTGTACCTCTCTGCCAGTTCCTTTGGAGAGCATACATACATTCCCATACCACACTTAACTCATCAGTACAAGTGTTCTATAAAAGAGGACTTTAAAGCAAATTATATTTGAATTATGAAGTTCACACTTTCATGTATTATCATATGTCTACTACATCTTTGCATGGATGTCAGTATAACAAATTAGCTCAGCAGTAGACAAACCTAAAACGATCAGTACGCTATACTTTTATTGTGCTTTGTGTATTTATATATAAACTAGTAATTACCCGCGGCTTCACACACAGTTTCTTGTCAGATAACAGGAACATATTTGTAGTACGGATATTTTCCAATTGGCATGCACTAATGAAATAAGTGATGGCCATTTGAAGATATTCTTATTCGAAATTTCCATACAACATTCCATTATTTTTTTATTTAATAGCTCAAAAGATTACAGTAGCATTTGAAACTATCTTAGACCAGAGGGAGGAATCCTAAAGTTGAAGTGTTAGCTCTCTTAGTGAGAGCACTTATGATGTAATATGAGGAGTCCTATTTGTATTTGTAATTTGTAGCTTTTGCTTGACAGGATCATAAAATTGCAGTCAATCACATCTAAAATATTTACAATTTTAAGTTAAATCCTTAAAAGAAACATCTGCATGTTTTGAGGGCAACCGGGTCGCTGTCTTCATTTGTATTCTTGATTTTCACTTTTGGAAAGTATAATTATCCATAAACCTTACAGTATAGTGCAAGTCCTTGCACTCTGTTCTCTGTTATTATCCTATTTCCTTGACTCAGTTCAGGAATAATATCTACTTTTATAAACCTAATCAGTGTACTATCGCTTATCAGTTCAAGACAGCCTTACTGCTCCCTTGATGCTTTATCACCTTTAAAAAATTGCTCTTTGTGTCTGGTGAATTGCTTTCTGATTTCATGTATTACGTTTTGTTCTGTAGCCAACCGATATAGGAGAGACTATCACGGCTATTTTGATGTCAGGGGCGTTTCTACGTTCAGTGGCTATCCATCCGTGCTAGTGAGAGATTACTGTTGCTCCTTGTTTTACAGTAGCAGTTTAAAATGTGTGGTGCAGTTGAAAATTTCACAAGTTGTGAAATGCTGTCGGAAACACTGTTTTTGTTGGCTAAGCACAATAAAACAATTGAGATTTATCGACAACTACGTGAAGTTTATGGAAACGGTGTGATACTGAAGGTGGAGTGCATCATTGGTGCATTAGGTTTAAAAATTGCTGAACTAATGTGCATGATGACAAAATAAGTGGACGGCCTAGCATTGTAACTGATAAAATTGTCTCTAAAATTGATGAAGAGATTAAAGAAGATTGCTGTTTCACAATAACAGAACTCTCACTTAGTTTTCCTCAAATTTCAAGGAGTTCGCTATACAAAATTGTTACACAGAAGTTAGGTTACCATAAGTTTTGTGCAAGATGGGTACCAAAAATCAACACATGGCAAATCATACTTGAAAAGTCGTGGATGCTTTTAAGTGGGAAATTTTCCCACATCCGCCTTACAGCCCGGACCTTGCACCCAGCGACTACCACCTGTTCCCAGCAATGAACACCTGGTGTGTGATACAGTGCTTTAATGACAACGTGGAACTGCGGGAAGGTGTGCATATCTGGTTGAAATCTCAGGCGACAGAATGTTTTAATGCTGGAATTTCAAATTTAGTTCACTGCCATGATGAGTGACTAAATTTGTATGGTGACTACGTTGACAATAGTATTTTAGTGTGACTTTCAAATGACACAATGTTTTTTCTTGTACTTTGTTTTTTGTTTGTATCTAAACGTAATGTACTTTCTGGATAGCCCTAGTAGTAACAATTAAGAAAATTAATTAAACTTGAAATATAGAATATCGGAATAGATTAAACTTGTTTGAATTTTTCATAAGTGTAACCTATAATAAAATTTAGATAATAATACTGTAGTTGCTGTTTGTAGCATATATACATGTGTGTTAATGGATATATCTTTTATAAAAATAAATTTGTGTTTTTATCTTTATATTTTTTAATCATCAGTAGGAATAGTTCAAAATTTATTTTACTTGTGGTACATTTAACATATGTAACATTGTTTAAAATACATATTTTTAGCAATATATATATATATATATATATATATATATATATATATATATCTTTCTAAATAAAAGGAATATATCCTGGAATCCTCTTATATAATTTAAAATTAAAAGTACAGTTAACCTTTTACCAAATTGCCACACAGTATTGGTTCTAGCTCCACATTATTACTGTCATACACAATCCTCATGCGAATGTAAGGTCTATTCTCTTGTAAAGTAGTTGTTTGTAAAGTTATACTAAAAAGCATATAAATTTTACCGCACTTAATAATCCTTGGTAACCCTATATAACTCTTAGTATAATGATGTAAATAGCTTCATTTAAAATCTTTTGTAAATGTTGAATTTTGTTTGTTTACAACATGGGTACAATATGTTTACTTTTGAAATATGTAAAGTTTAAAAATAAACATTAGATTTTTACACAACCAATTAAATTTTCTACATGGTGATTGCTGGGAGAATGTAGGGCTACAGCCCAAGTATATTAACCCTTATAACGTCAGTATATCTTTTCACGACTTCCAGCAAACGGCACAATATTAAAAAAAAAAAAAAAAATTTTAATGTGTAAAGTTCATTTTTATTTTTACTTTCTATAATTATGGTAAGTATAAAAAAGTAAAAATTTTAAAATTATAAAGTCACTGTACTCAGGATTGTCAATGTTACGAGACATGTTATTTATCACTAATATAATGAACACGGTACTTTGGAATTATACCTACCACACCCAGACATGAATCGTTATTTGACATTTTGCTTCTACTGATTACTAGATTAGCGTAGAAACAATATTTCGTCAATATAAAACAGGAATTGTCTTATCGCAAACCCCTCCCCATCCTCAGACAGAGGTCAAAGTCGAGCGGTCTAGTAGATAACGTGATTGCAGAGTCTCGCCGCCCGTTCAGCTGGTGCGTCGCTTTGTTGTACTTCCGTGTTTTACCTCTACATTTCTCCAAACACAAAAATTCAATAAAAACAAACATGATCAAACTAAAACTAAACTCTTTATTGAAAAAAACACTCAAAACTTGTTTTTATTCTTGATCATACTCCGCCACCCAAAATGCGAGTGCCATGCCTTCTCGCTGATGTCAACGAAAGAAAAACATCCCTCGAGATAGTACCTATCAGTAAAATATCAAATTCTAGAGGATCTGATCAGAAATATTAATTGAATTGTAATGGAAAGGCAATTATGTACCGCGCAAATCATGTGATGCCGCGTGGCCTGTCGTAATCGGGATTCTCGAGAAAGATAAGATAACAGCGACAACAATACCGATCACAATGCCTGGAAATGCTTGTAATTTTGTAATTAAAGAGTTGTTTTTTTGTTCTATCATGTTTGTTTAGCTATAAATTTATATTTTTGTGTTCTTCATACTGGTGTGGTCGGTATAATCCCAAAGTACCTGAACACTAAATAGGTGACACTAAACACTAAAATGACACTAAAAACACTAAATGAATAATAAAACTAAGATATCAATACTTTTAACAAATAAATAAAAACCATATAAACAGAAAACACGACGAAGGAAACCGACTCAGCGATGGTTAGACACGCACTACCTGAAGCCAAACTGCAATCAAAAGCGAGCGCGCTTTACGGCGTCTGTGCCGTGTGGCGGGGAGAGTGTCTAGACACTGCGTCTATTCTTTCAAACAATGTAAACGCGACAGCTATATTTTGACGCTTGACATAGGTCAATAACCCACACACATGGTTGACGCATACCGTTAGTGACATTGATCGGATTTAAAAGGAACTTAAATTTGCTATAGACGCAGTTTTGTGTCGATGCGCCGTACCGCGTCTTTGCCGTTTGGAGATAGTTTGTCTATGCGCCATACGGCGTCTGTGACTTTATAAGGTTAAGGTGAATGTATACCATGATATTGAGTTTACGCATCGCTATGGAATTCTTGCATGGCATGGCCTACTATTACTGCTAGTAAATGATAATATACTTCAGTAACAACAGGATAATACTGGTAGACACAATACTGGTGTACAAGCATTTATGGCCATTATACAGAAACAATAAAATCTTTTATTGTACTATCACTATTATAAACGAATACAACATTTTCCAATATAACTTTTATTTTGTGCAAGGCCTTTCTGAATCAAAGACTCCATCATCAAGCACTCCACAAATTATCAAATAAAATCTTGCCTGACAGCAGCCATAGAGGCCCTGCTAGACCTTTTTTTACCTTTACCAGAAATGGTAAAAAGAGAATGCTGAGGATACATTAATTAGAATGGCAAAATCTGAGATAATAAGAAAAAAAATCCGTTAGAGCCCAATCTTATATCTGCCTAGTGACGGTGTGTTTATATGTAACTTTGATAGGAACTATCATGTAGAATTTAACCATAAAGAAGAAATTGATAAAGAACACAAACAAAAAAATTTATGGAGTATATCATTATATAGTATGCAGATTGGTCAAAGTATAGGCCACTTATGAAACACTAAGAATTGTTGGAAGAATCACCAATTATTTTCAGGCAGAGGTGTGAACCATTGAATGATACAATTCCAACAGAAAGTAAATACAGGAAACAGAACATTGCCAATATGTATAACAGTCAAGGAGCTATTATATCTATGAATTCTCTTGTTATTAGCTCTGGAATGCTTTGGAACTATAAGAATTTCGTTAATTATGTGTAACAATGACAACCTCAGAGTGTTTTGCCCTTAAAAACAAAAAGAAAACTCTTCCTCTCTCTGGGTGCTAGAGTATGCAAGAGTTGAAGGGATGAAGAAATTAGTAGGTAAAGGGTTCTCCATACACCTATTAAGACATAAACTGGGATATTTGCTATCTTTATATATTTCAAAAATAGAACACTAATTTTTGAGGATTATAATCTGTCCTCTTTCTCAGCTATTAAAAAACTCTTAATACATGAGGTTGTTCATGAACAAAAAACTTCAAACTAAAAGGAGTGGCAATTACTTACCACACACTAAACTTAATTTGACAACATAATATGTTGCACATGAAAAAAATTAGGAATACCTGACTGGTACACCAACAGCATAGTCTAGACTGGTGAGAATAAACTCAAGCGATGTCACTTCACAGAACAAAGAGCAGTACACAACACGTCGCACGCACAAGGGAAGGTGGAAGACAGGGGAGAAAATCTATGTTGGCATTTCCTATTGTATTGTTGCAGGTCATCTGAAATAAAGAAAGCTGATGATTGGAAGGGGAGGGAGGGTAAAGGGTAAAACAATCTCCAGCCTTGTTTTCATCCTGGTTCTCAAAGTTGTGGTGTGTGTAAAAATTTTATAGTTTGATTTTTTTTTAATTTTTGTAATGTTTTTTAGGGTTTTCCAGTTAATTATTTTTTTAATTTTGGTAGGCAAATTGGCCTAACCTTAACATAAGGTTGATATAGCATTGATCTAATAATTTTATGAATGAAGCTTCAATAAGTTTACGTTTGAAAAAATGTCTCTCTCGGTTTATGATGTTTGGCTGCTTCATCCCACTTCATAAGCTACATCATTCAAACGATTAAGTTCTTGTTGCTTATTGTTGCTCTTTTGCAAAGAATTAAGTTAGATTTCAATCAAAATTTGCCTGCAATTTCATGATTGGACTTTACTTTTGATGTAACAGTAAGAATAAGATATTAAGTTAAAATAGAGCTAAGTTATCACAAAAATGTGTGAATTATTAAGTGTTGAAAAGTAAAAACTTAACAATAAATGGAAATTAAATACAGCAAAATAAATGGAAATGCGTTAAATGTATAAATATTTTTATATTTATCACCGAGATGAAGAAAGGTTAGATTTATCCACAGTCTAGCCAGCTCTCTTGCATGTCTTATTTTATGTTTTTTTTTTTTTTTTTTTTTTTTTTTTTTTTTTTTTTTTTTTTTTTTTTTCCTTTGGGATATTGGGGTGGATTCATAGATCCTCACACGTCAACCTGAGCTTATTGTGTGCCCCTTTGATGTTAGAGGGGTAAGCCTATCTTCGTGCCCTTAATTAGGCTAAGAAGCTTTTCCCCGATACTAGCATCTGGTTTCGTCGCCTGGTTGTTTGTCACCGAAAAGAGCCCTTCTCCTTGCTCCCAGTCTCTCACAGTCCAGTATTATGTGTTTTGCAGTCTCTTCAGCAGACTTATTGCAGAGTCTACACTCCGAGGCCTCATTTCGTAAACCTAGAGTGTTTAGGTGTTTCCTGAAGTGGCCGTGTCCAGTGATCAAGGCAATCACTTGCTTAACCCGATCCCTGCCCAGCCCCATCAGCCATCTGGTGAATCCGGAGCTAGAATGCAAGCAGTCTTTTGCCGAGTGCTTGTCCTTGGTGACTCTGCCACCGCACGCGGTGTGTCTTCCTGGACCATTTGTTTATACTTTGGTAAGCGGCTGACTTGCTTATACCACAACTCGGTTCTGGACCGATGTATGGCATGCTTGCTCCGCTTTTGGCAAAGCCTGTCGGCGCATTCGTTGCCACCTATGCCTGTGTGGCCCGGTACCCAACCAAGACGCACACAGTTGCGTGATCCAAGCTTGCAGAGAGTGTTAAAGCACTCCCACACAAGCCTGGATGAAATGCCTGTTGGAGTCAAGAGCTTTAAGAGCTGCCTGACTGTCTGACATTATACAGATGTTCATTCCCTGGTACCTTCTGGTGAGGCCTAGGTTGGCACAGGCTAGGATACCATAGATTTCGGCTTGAAATATGGAGCAGTTCTTCCGACCCAAACTGCCGCTAAGGGCAGTTCTAGGGGATTGACTAAACACTCCATATCCAGTTCTACCTTAATAAGCGAGCCATCCGTTGTACCAGACAAAGCTCTTTCTTATTGTTGGGATGTTATCTTGCGATTTCCACTCATCTCTGGAGTAGAAGTCAACAGAGAATGGCTTATTGAATACGAACTCCGTTCTCATTGTGTCGGAGGACCATTTCGAGAATAGCGCTTGGGTTTACAGCTTCAGTGATGGCGCCATGGCTCGCGTTAGACGCGCCATTCCTCCACAAGCCAGCAACCATCAGCCGATAAGCTGACTTACGCGCTTCAGCTTTTATATGGACATCAAGAGGTAGAAGTCCTAAAGCCACCTCGAGGGTCGCTGAGGGACTGCTCCTGAATGCTCCGGTTACAATGATTGTGCCAAGCCTTTGTAAGCTTTCAAGCTTGGCTTTGGCAGTTACCTGATTCACCTTTGTCCACCAGACTAGTGAACCATAAGTGATTTGAGGCCTTACAAACTGCTTTGTAAAGCCTTAGTGCTATGTGGGTTTTTACGCCCCATGAGAATCCTGCAAGTCTCCTGGACGTCATGAGCGCCCCACTTTGCTTTGTATGCAGGATATTATTAAGATGATCATTCCACGTAAGCTTATGATCTAGAGTCAGTCCTAAATATTTGACTGTCTTTGACCACTCCAGCTGAAGTGGATGCGAGAGTTTCAGCCTAGAAAAGAGACTCTAGGTTCTTTTTCCTAGTGAATGGTACAACTTTACTGTCTTAGAGGGATTTACTTTCAGTCCCTCTCCCTGACACCAGTTGTGTACATGTTGAAGGTTGGTATTCATGATATCAACAACAACATTTGTATATTTTCCCTGTACCATAAGGACTATGTCGTCTGCATATCCTTGGACATAGATTCCGTTGTTAGTAAGGTCCTCAAGTAGACCATCTACTACTAGGTTCACAGTAGAGGTGACAGGATGCCTCCTTGAGGACATCCCCTTGTGGGATGCGGATCACAAGCGATACTTCATTAAGATCGGCCCATGATCCGTCTGGAGCACAGCATGGCCTAAGCCACCGGCACAGAGCTGGCTCGAGGCCACGTCGCTGTGCTCCACTTACCATTGCAGTGAATTTGGCATTGTCGAAAGCTCCTTCAATGTCTATGAAGGTGCACAATGCCAATTCCTTGGCGGACAGGCTATCCTCAATCCTACTGACTAGTTGGTGCAGTGGCTGATTCACAGGATTTGCCTTGCTGGTATGCATGTTGGTTGCGATGAAGGGGAGTGTCTGAGAGAACTCCCTTTCTCAGGTGCCTCTCCACCAGTCTTTCTAATGTTTTCAGTAGAAACGAAGATAAATGATGGGACGAAAAGATTTAGGGACAGAGTAGTCCGCTCTCCTTTTTTAGGGATGAAGACCACCTGTTGAGACGCCAGACTTGTGGTATGTACCCATAGGCTAGGCTCGCCCCTGAATAGTTCACATAGAAGGGTAAGGAGATTCTCCGGCCCTTGTTGAAGCAGGGCCGGAAAGATTCCATCCCTCCTGCAGATTTTGAAAGGGGCAAATTTAGAAATTGCCCATTTGGCTTTAGAGAGAGTGACAATCCTTCTGGCAATGGCCCAGCTACCACGACAAGTCTTGGCCGTGAGCCTGCCTCGCGGTTACCAGACGTTCCAGTGTCGTCATTCTCAAAGATACAGTCAGGGAAGTGAGTCTCAAGGAGAAGTTTTGAGGCTATCACTAGACCCGGAAGTGTGTTGACCTCCCTGGGACCTTAAAGATCCCAAGTGACCGGTTGGACTTGAGGCTAGTAAGCGTTGCAGTCTAGCTGCGCGCTTAACTCATTTACCTTCTGTGTGTAAACTGCCTCCAGGAACTTTTAATCTTTTGTTTTGCTTTTTTAATCGCTAGGCTGTATTCTGTAAGAGCTCTATGATAGGAATCTCCCAGATACGGCTCCCTTTTGCATTGATTGTTACAGCTTCCTGACATTAGCCCTTTTGCGAGCGAGGTCCGCAGTCCACCACTTTAGTATTGGTTCGACTCTTCCCCCGTCGCAATGGGCAATTGTCGTGGAAGCTATTGATTATAGCATTCTGCAGGTCAGAAGCTATCTGATCTATGTCTGTGAAGCATCGCACCCTTCCGCCTACCGATCCCAACTGTGACTGAAGGTCAGACTTATATCCCAACCAGTCAGTCCTCCTGGGATTGCGATAGAGGACCTCTGCAGCCTCATCTTGCAGGTTAAAGCGGATATACCTGTGATCCGATTAATGAGGCCTCTTGCTTACGTGCCACTTATCAACCATTCCAAGTAT
Organism: Homalodisca vitripennis; assembly: GCF_021130785.1. Lineage (NCBI taxonomy): Eukaryota > Metazoa > Arthropoda > Insecta > Hemiptera > Cicadellidae > Homalodisca > Homalodisca vitripennis. The sequence continues at coordinate 169,076,556 of NC_060210.1, read as the reverse complement.
ACCTTGTGTGCAGATTGTTCTGTCAATAAACTTCTTGTCTAATTCGTGTTTGCGAACGTAGGGCGGTTACCTTTATTACATATAAATAGGTCCCTACTTAGAAGAAATTGTAAAAGTGCCTCACCTCTGGGGTTAGTGTTTGTGCTGCCCCATCCAGCAGAGTGATGGGCGTTGGCGTCACAACCTAGAGAAGAAGTTGTTGACGTCTGGCTTGTGCTTCTTCCACAGGAGCTCTAGGTCTCTTGATGGAGGGGAGTTCCCTGGCATCATATGGCAGGTATACGGAGCCTACAATTGTGCTCTGCACTGTGCCTCCATTCTTCCAGGTCAGTGTGCCCACAGTAAGATCTCTGGAGCAGAATTCGTTGAGGGTTAGAAAATCCAAGCCTCTCCTCAACAGGATGCAGGTCCTGACATTCCTTAGAGAGGTGCAGTAAATTAACTTACCTTTGGTTTCATTTAGGCCCGCCACTCTCCCTTGGTGAAGCCATGGTTTCTTGTATCAATGCCAGATCAAATCCCTCTTGGAGGAAGAACTGGCAGAAGGCTGCCGAGGCAGCTCTACTGTGCTGGAGGTTGATTTTGTAGAACTCGTGGCATTGTCCTTGACTGTCGAGGAGACAATTGAGACCTGCCAGAGTCCTAAGTTGGCTCTACAGTTGGAAGCCTTCACAGCCTTGTAGCAGACCTCGTCCAGGAAGCAGACGAATCCGTACCTTTCGGGTCTGGCTTGGATGGAAGGATTTTCCACTCGTTTACATTCAGGTTGGGGTTCTGCTTATTAAACATCTCAAGTACCTTTTCAGGTGTCTTCTTCAGAAGCTTCGGGTGAGCTCTGAAAAACACCCTAGTGGACCTCAAGATGTCCTTACGCAGTCCCACTCTCAGAGAGATGTCATCTCCCAGAGGTTTTTATCCTTTGAATAACTTCTTCCAGCCAACGTTTTGGTGTGTTTCGTTGATGCAGGAAGCAATTAAAACACCTTTCTCTAGGTAGGTGCCCGCAAACGATTGGAACGGAACCATCTCCAGGGGTTGGATTTCTTCCATAATTGCGTCCTCGATGGCTTCTCCTTGCTCTGCACTTAGCTTCGCTTCCGGGTAGCCTTCGAGGGCTATGGCCATTTTGATTGCTGCGACCTCTCTGTAGGTAGCCTTGGGTGTGCTACTACCAGAGGGCCTCGGGATCGTGGGCTTCGGGCTTTTGGGTTTCCCTCCTGGCCTTCTTTGCGGGTCCCTTCGCGGAAGGCGGGGTGACCAAAGTGCCTCTGGTGCGCTTGGCCGACCCCACACCCGCCTTGGGCACCCGCAGTTGGGCCCGGAGTTGAGACCTTCCTGCCGTTCTTGATTCTTTTTCCTCTTCTTTTTCCCCTCCTCCACTTGGGAAGGGTCAAAAGCTTCACCCTTTTCGAGAAGTTTAGCCTTTAGTGCTTCTCTTCTTTGAGCAGTGGTGAGATTGGGCCTCTTCATTCTAAGGTTGCCGAGTTGCTCTGTGGCATCATCCAGCGTACCTGTAGACTTGGGAGTGCTTGGGCTGTTGAGGAGCTGATCTTCTATATCTTGAAGGGATTTTGCTTCCTCTCAGCGCTTGTGCTGCCTTCCTCAGATAAAGCCTTGCCATGTATGGGAGCTTCAGTGTGCAATGGAACCTCCTGTGTTCCTAAGGCACTTTGTTGAGGAGAAGGTAGGGATGTTGGCATAACAACCTCTTGAGTTATGTTGCCAGGTGGTGGTATGTGCGAGGTAGCTTCAGGAGCTACCTCAGCAGGAAGAGGTAGGTTTGAAACAGCTTCAGGAACTGTTTCAAGGGTTGGTTTGTTTTGATTTTTGTGTTTGTTTTTTTCCATGTTGTTCCCACGAGAAGCTAGGGAATGGAAGGTCCACCCAGACAGAGCCCCGCATGCTGGGTAAGCTGCTTTTAAACTGGAGGGTCGCCGGTGTGTCCAGAGTCCGCATAGTAAAGACTGGTTTGCCACCAGCATTCAGCCCTGGCCTACGCTGTTCCACCGTGGCTTGGCCCCTAGTGGGAGAAATGAAAGGGAAACTAGATCGAAGAGTTGAGGAACTTTACCTCAGATAGAAGAGAGTGAAGAAGAGAGATAGGCTGACACATAGAAAAGTGTGCCAGCCATAGGCCTCCAGAACAAGAAGAGAAAGGGATCTGGAGCATTAGCTAGGGTACCTCGGGGTCGCCATTACCCGTACGGCCTTGAAAGTAGACCGCCCCTGAGGGTTATTTTATGTTACAGACCTGCATATATACAGTACATATTAAGAAGTTTCAGGAAGCCTTTAATTTCCCACGAGTGCTCAGGCTTACCAACAGTCTAGCTGGTTCTCTCACCTGTCTTATTTCATGTTACAGACTCACTGTCCAAATCTGCAAGTACTTGACCTAGCCAATGTGAGGACTGTTGCTCAGACCACTGCATATATCCATATTGAGAAGTTGCAGGAAGGCTGTCCCTCCCTACGAGTGCTCAAGCTTACCAACAGTCTAGCTGGTTCTCTCACCTGTCTTATCTCATGTTACAGACTCACTGTCCAAATCTGCAAGTACTTGACCTAGCCAATGTGAGGACTGTTGCTCAGACCACTGCATATATCCATATTGAGAAGTTGCAGGAAGGCTGTCCCTCCCTACGAGTGCTCAGGCTTACCAATAGTCAGCTAGCTCTGTCACCTGTCTCATTTAATGAACAGGTATCTCTAACAATTCAATTAATAGTTTGGTCATGAACAGAATGGGTTTGGTTTCAAATTATATGTTATTTACAATTTACCTATTTTGGGGGATTACAATGTATATTTTAATTCCCATTAGAACTGTTATGGATCATTAAAACACCATTGTTCATAACAGACTTGCTCTCTCTAAATTCATTTATTTAGATAATATAAATTTATTTAGTATTATTTATTTCGTATGTATCAAACTTAAATTAAGAATTGAGTTCCATTGTTTGTAGTTTATGTAATTGGTTTTTGTTCATTTGTTTATATTTTTTATTTACACAATATTGTCATGATGAATACATATAAAAAAAGTTTTTATATTCATCAGTTTTTCTGGATGGAGGAATTATTAAACCCTAAAATGTATTCAACACATATTTTTCATGACAACTAGAGACAAATGAATTTGAGATAAATTGGTTATAGTTAATATAGGAGCTGACAGTGGTGCAAGTATAAGTTTTTTAGGCTAAGAATAAAATTGTTTTATAGATCATGTTTTTCTGGCTCATTTTGATGTAAAACTTGTGGGTGGTAGTAATTTTGCAGAAAACAATTTTTCTATACTTATATGGCAAAAAAGTGCTGTTACATCTTGCTGCAATGTTGCCAACTACATAAATTTCCCTTAAAAGTAAGCATTAAATTTGTGTTTTGAGAATTTTATTTATATTTTTATAAATCACCTTTGATAAATATGGCTTTAACCCTCCGACTGTCATTTAACGGATATACATTGTTTTTTTTTTTTGTTCCTTAAATGCCAATCAACGGATGTCCTTTATCAAACAAAACAATTTGGAATCTGTTCTTATGAACAAGTATATTACACACTACTAGACCTGTTGTTGGGCATAGCTTTAAACAGATTGTAATACTAAAACAGGGTAAAGGGGGTGTGGCTATATAAAATAATCGGATTAGTATTGGCAGAGCCATAGAAAGAACACAATAAGGCTAAATATCTTACACCTGGTCACGTGGCTCCCCCCTACTACCACTCTTCGTGATTCGCCTGGCTCTTGTACTCATTCCGCCCGTAGCTGATCATTTTCAGTAACCCTGCTCATGACTTGCGCCACTTTTTATTTTACTGCTTTAACAGTCGCAAATCTAATTCCTATCAAATCTGACTTGACTATCAAAATAATTTTGTTCATACCTAAAGCGTAAATTTTTCTCTTCTTTAAAATCATTAAATAAAGTTCCATTAATAATTGAAAACGGCTAAAATACTCGTATGTTATACACAATATAAAAAATATAACACATGATGCTTAAACTACTGATTAATTATAACAACAAACCATTGTATTAGATGAGTGCTTGGTTCTGTTCTTTGGTGTTTGAACTGCATTTTTCAACGCTAAATTGATTTGCCACTATTCCAAAATCGACAGTATGGCTTTTATAACTTTTCTACACTATTCCAGTTCGACAACACTATAAAACAAAATATTACACTAAAACACATTCCAATTCAAATCCGACTCAACACTATTACACATTCACAATATTGCTCCTGTGTGTGGTATATGCATTTGAATTTGGGGTCTAGTAAAAGATCATGGTAAATGTTATAAATAATGTTATTATGTGTTAACAGGCTACTTCTCAAGGATTTCCCCAGCTTGAGGAGCTCAGTGTAGCTGGTGTTGTCGAAGGATTGACATCTCAGCCTTATATTGATGATGAAGCATTACAGAGAATCATTAAATCATCCAAGAAGCTAAGGCTACTGGATGTTAGGGGCTGTAACAAAGTATCAGACTCTTCTCTGGTCAGAGTTCCAGCGTGGGATCTTGAGCACATTTTCCTTTCAGGTTAGTTATATATGTTTTCTATTTAACACGTTCGCTGCTAAAAATCCCTATATAGAGTTCCCTATATGCTGAAATTTTTAAATATATTTTTACTTACTTTTGGATGAAATATGATAGAAATATATGAAAATTACTCATAAATCACAAAAGTTACCACTCTCTACCATTTTGAGAGTGCGGTAACTGTGGTTACCGCTAGCTCCTGAGGACAGTCTTCCTTGCCAGCTGGTAACTCTAGTTACCGCTCCCACTAGGGAACGCCTTTTTATGGCAGTGGGAATATTCCAAGTGAATACATTGTAGCTAAGTCAATTGTATTTTATTCGTTTTAGACATATATAAACAATATTTATATGTAAATTTGAAAACCAATGAATGTAAAAGTTTATAAAAATGTGAAAAAGTTTATATAAATCTCTGCTAACTCACTCAAATTCAGTTATTATTTACAAAAATGTGGTGAATAGTTATAACAAAATATATTTAAATATTTACTTTAAATGATACAAAAAATATTGTAGTACATAAGTGTATAAAAATGTATTCCAATCCAGTTGTGAGCGTTCCATTAGCGTGGGTTGGTCTCGTAATCAAGATCCTCAACTTCCGAGTCCATCTGGTACTACACATCATCCATGTTGTCATCCTCGTCATTTGAAGTCAATACTGGGCTCTGTTATACGCTTTGAACTTGGTTATTGTACACCATGTGGTCCCGGGGGAAGATGCATTGTGTTGCACAACCACTTACTACTATAAAATCATTAAAAAGTCTAATGTGAAAACGACGTGCATAAAAATGCGGGAAAAGTACCTCCCGAGGAGCGAGAAATACATCGTTGTGATAGCTCGAGTGCTGGCCGCACACTGACCTCATTTCAGAACAAAGGCTCTGTGGTAACCACAGTTACCGCCCCCTCCTAGCGCAGCAGCGGTAACCAGAATTACCGCTCGCATCGAATGTGTTAAAGACTTGTATTGCAAACAGTGAATGGAACGTAAATCGTATTATTCTCTCAATTTAAGCCTGACGGAACATCAGCAGTTCATTTCAGTTATAATTAACTTGATCTATTAACCCTTCCCACGCCGTAGACAAATATATTAGAATGGTAGACTTTGACCAAAACACCAAATAGTTATATCCGATAATATAGATTTTTACAGTTTTTTAGTTCACAAAACGCCTTCAAAATGCCCGGTTTACAATCTGTGCTTATCGTAGTTGCCAACAAAGTGTTTATAAAGACCTTCGACCTTCACTCTGCGGCATGGGGAGGGGAGCGCCCTTTGTCTACTTTGACCATCGTCAGTTCTGCGTCTCGTAAGGAGCAAACATATCTGTGGTGTATATTACTGCTTTTACGGTTGTCACGAGTGCGCGTCTACTACGTATCTCTTTATTATTCTTCATTGTGTGGTAGTGTTGTGATTAGTTTTAAATATTTATCTTGTTTTATAAATGAAATTGAAATTGAATTGAAATAAACAGTTTTGTAAATAGTTCTTTTTTATTTTTATCAATAAATACACTAATTGTAAGTAAAATGCTCTGTTTTATACTTGTTTTGCGTTTAACTTTTTAAATTTAATTATAACAAAAATTAACTTTGAACTTAAAGAAAGAAAAATATGGTACTTGTCTTGGCGTTATAGAAAAGTTAATTTATTTATTAGTGGCGTGCGAAGGGTTAATGTAATTATGTGGTGTCTTGGTATGTTTAATGGCATTAACAATTTTCTGTATGTACTGTACTGGTATTTATAGCAATGGCAACCGTCGGATTTCTGATGATTTTTCCTCTTTTGGAAAAAGGTGGCACCCATTGAATTTCTGACAGTCGTGTACTATTTTGTTTTAACTCATGATTTAATGTTTAAGGCTACGTTCCAACCTAACATAGGCATGTATCAATGAAAATACGAGATTTTGAACTTTAATTTTTGTATATAAATCATAACTGGCTGTTCTTTATTTGACTATGAATAGTCAAAGAAAATACAATAATTTGTAAAAGTCAAGATTTACTATAGTTGGCCATTTGCATCGATGAAATTCTATACTTTTGAAAATTTAATAGAGGTCATCATTTCTGTAGAAACTTTAGAATAGCACCACGGAAATGTTTCATTTCTGAAATACAAACAAAATTTCAGTAGTCGTAAAAGAGACGAATTCTATTTTATTTGTGCATACAACATAAAACATATTATAGTAATAGTATTTATACCCAAGGAGGTGTGTAATATCGTTTGACTACCTATGTAATCATCGGTCAGCAGTTATCGTGTTGTATCCAAGTCAGTTCAAGTTGTTTGTTTTATATACGTATATATTTTAAGTCAAATTAAATACAACATTATATAAATTAAATTCATCAACCACTCTAGAAAGTCCTGTAAAGTACTAATTTCGATGATGCTAGCAGATTTTAGAGTAAGTAAATAAATATAACTTTCTTGATACTTGTAAAGCATTGATAAAATAGGTACTTTCTCAGATTTTATTTTTTTAAATATCTCAAATATATTTATTTCTTTTTAACAGTATTTACTACATTTCCATCATTATTTTGAGCTAAAAACACAACTCGTGTTTTCATTGCAATTTTGTTTAAGTTTTACAATTGGTATCAATTCAAACAATAATATTAACTTGTCCTCTTTTTCCACATAAAAATAAATGATTTATAAGCAATATACATATTTAAGATTTTGTACAGATGTTTTAAATAAAAATAACTTTTTTGGTAATTTGAAATTTTTTAAGTACAATCAACATGTTAATAAAGCTATTACATGCATTTAAAAAATCAGTATTTGTATAGAAACAAATTAATTTTAAAACGTTTGTATACCTTGGAATTGATTATAACACGTTTTACAATTTTTATAGTCATCTTACTCAGGGTGTCTAGGGGTCAGAAAAAGTCTGGAAGTCAGGAATTTATACAGAAACTAAATAAAGCCGTGAAAAGGTGGGATGTATTATAGGTATTGCATAAAAAGTCGGGAAAAGAAAAGATGTCTTTCATTAGGCAATAGGAAAATAATCTCTGTTTCTAGGTTATGTTCTGTTCCGAAATAGACTGTACGACAGACTACAATGCTTTTTTTTCTTGCTAGTACCTTCAATGAATAGCTGCGTTCGTGGTGTAATCATGGCAACAAGGTGTGAATCAGGGCGAAATTATTTTCCTCAATTTACACATTGGCTGTTTTCCAACGATATAATATCATTTTGTGTCATTTCGAAAACTGTTTAACAACAATATATCAATTTGTCCCTTTTACCAAAAACTTTTCAACCAATATTATGTTGTGTAATTATTTTTCTGTAACATTGTTTTGCGTCAAACTAGCGTATCAATATACAAGTGGTTAAAGAATTTCCTTCACAGAAAATATAACATTATTCAGCCTAGATTCCTTTACATTTTCATACAGTATTGAAGGTAAAAACATCACAGTAATTTTGACGGCTGTGGCACGTACTTAGTAGCTATGGCAATGGAATGATTTTATTTTTTCTTGTTTAAATTGTAATTTTAATGAACTGTTCATAATTATATTTACTTTTAAAATATTGAATCATCAATATTAAAAATAAATAAAATATGTTTTATAACTACAAAATAAATACACACACATACGCGCGCGCGCACATGCGCGCGCACACACACACACTATACTTTTTTATATGCTTGAACATTGTCTTTCTGAAAGTCAAGCTGAAGAACAAAACCAATTTCAAGCAAATATCATTATGTATAAAACAGTTTAAAAATTAAGTAAAATGGCAAAATCAGTGTAAATAATTAAATTTTTATGTGTTAAATGTTTTTTGTGCCAGCTTCATAATCTGTTGGTATAGATTGCAAAAATATATAACACTATAAGGTTTCAGCATATTATATTTTAATAATAATTAATTTAGTAAACGTTTGCACAAAGACAATAATTAGCTTGCCACTTCTAAGATTAACCCTTCGCGCGCTGTTGACAAATATAACCGCCAATATTTACTTTGCTCAAAACGCTGTTGACAAATATATTCGCTTTTAAACATTGAGGTTATTATTGGGAGTAAGTAGTTCCCAGTTTTGCCGGTGGAGTGCAGCAACTGCTGGAGCATTTATCCCTCAATAGAAAAGCACAGTAATAGTTGTCCCCGCCTCCCGGTTTTTCTCCAAGCTGCAAAATGGCAGCGCACTACCCATGCCACTGCCTGTTTTGCCAGACACAAGCGCTACTGACGAACTAACTCGCCGGTTTAGTTCGTTCGCGGACGGACTGCGAGTGGAACTGTTGTGTTTACGTTGTCAAATTGGTTTTTGACATATTGGGAAGATGTGTTGTGTGTACACGCAACGGTTTACGCAAGGAGACCATTTACTGTGGGAGACATGCACCGCCCGGCCCCTGCCGAACCTGCACCCGGATACGTGTTTCAAGACGTACCACACCCACTTGACGTTATATCTAATTTTGATGGCTAATTTTATTTTTTATACCCATTAATGTTTTATTGTAATTGTATAATATACATATACTATATATAATATACTATAATATAATATTATACACGATAGTAAAATTTCGTTCAACATTTCGTTAAATTTGGTGTATTTATATTTTTTTATAATTTAAATAAACGTATTAAAAAAATTATACTTTTTTCGTTCCCAAAAATCTTTTTCTTTTATATGGTAACAAACTCAAATACAACATTAGCGTTGACTTTATGGGAAAAAAAATTTTGAGGTATATGTAGCGTTTGGGTATGGTGCGTCCCAAATTGCCGTAGCGCGGTTAAAGGGTTCATGAAGGATATTTACAATATTTTTTATTCAAATTGAAACTTAAATGATGAGAATGAATGTATTTTTACTTTTATTATTAAGTTTGAACAATAACTAATAATACTATTTCAAAATACTAATATATTTAGAAGCTTATCATGGTGAATTGTGTTATCATTATCAATCTAGGACAAATTTATCTGTTGGGATGATTGGTAGAGGTCTGATGTTTTCTAACGAAAAGAGAACATAAAATTATATGAAATATTAAGTTTACTTCTTTTATATACTTTTAATTTAGGTTTGACATTTATTAGTGAAGGTGGCTTGTACTTGACATAATTAATTATAAAGTTAATGGTCTCTCGAATTCTGCTTGTGAGTAGTCAAGGGAATAGATTCCATGTTTTATACCTTGAGGAACCTTGGTAAGATAGTGAATGATTGCAGGGTGCTATGTGACGCGGCTTAATGACTCAGGACTGGAGTTGATAGTGAAGAAGTGGAGCCACAGCCTTGTAGAGGTGGATTTGGCCTGGAGCACTGCTACTGAACCACTGGATGCTGCTATCACAGCACTGGCCGAGCAGGGTGGCAGCAGCAGACTGAGGTAGCTACAAACTATTTTTAAAACAAATAAAGTGTACAAAAAGTGAATTATTAGATTTAATGGGAAACTGAAACTTGATATTCCTGTTGTGACTGATCATTCATGCCTTATAAGTTTTGATTTTTATGTTGAGCCATTACTGTTCATACTGCATTGAAATGTGTATTTGATTGTTGTTGATATTCATGTAAGTTTTTATAACAACCATCCTGCTTTTTACCGTGAACATTTGTTTATGGTTACTGTATTGCACTTATGGTTCAGAATCAATTTTATTTTAGATTGATATTTTTACCAAGCAAAAAGCAAAATCAGTTTTAAAATTTTGATACTTGCACAATTGTTTACTAGGGAATAGAAGGATCATTTGATAGTGCTGTATGTAAACAACTGCTAGTTTTTCATTTGTGTCAATAATTTTTGAGAGCTTAAACTTTGAGTTGAACGACTAGTATTTTAGTAAAATATTATATAAAGCTTATATCAGTTATGCTAACCTGTTGAACTCTATTGCTCAGCAGTTGCTTACAGCAACAGTTCAATTTAACCCTAGATCTGGTGCAGTGGTTCAAAATAATCATGCTGTTTTTAGCATTTTACAGGCCTTTTTTAAATCACCAAAAATAGAACACTAAGTTCAATTATTTATTGTTTTACTGTATGGAAATGTATATATTATAGTAGTAATATTTTTGGATGGAAAATAAGTATTTTAATGAGAGAAATAAACCAGTTTGGAAATAATTTACAACTATTGTTTAACTATACCACCAAGTGTTTAAGGAGAGACAGCATTTTTACGTCTGGGCTATATATGCAATGAACTAAGAACCTAACTGGAAGATAAAAAGTTAGATGTAATCGTGTTTCTTTGCTTTCACTTCAAGTCTTGAAAATGAAATACCATGATTAGTGAATGATAAGTAAAGTATATGATTTATTTTGGACTACTATACATTTTTAAAAGAAACTTTTATTTTTTAAATAAGTTTCTAATGTTTTATGTTTATAAATCTACTTTAAAAAAAGGGTATTTGACCAATTTATTTTATTTAATGTATCCACTTACGGTATACTTAAAACTTTAAATATAGATAATTGGATAATAATATATATTTTATTTAAAATTGGACAGTATTTAACAAATATATTCAAACATATACCTTTATTAGTATTCCGTGCATTGCTTAACTTCTGTTAAATTGGAAACAGCATTAACCTTTTTACTGTATATCATCAATATATTTGATGACGTGGGGCTTCACTAATATATTCATCAAAAATTTTAATGACAAACATTCATTTCTTAAATCCATTTTACAGTCAAACAGCATTATAATCTATACCATTCAAAACCTGAGAGACTTTTCGTTGATTAATGGTTTTTTGAATTTCTCTTAGTGTGTACCGAACATTATTTTATATCGTTTGTAGCATCTATTGTTCACAGCAAAGCTCACACCTATGTTGTTAACACTTTGAGTGCTGGCTCTATATAACATGCAACTCTGTAGAATGCTGGGCGTTTTTGGTGGTTTTCACAAATTTATTAGAAAAAAAAGTATTTAAGGTATAAGAAAAATATTTACATGCCTTAATTCAGCTTACTTTCGTCTTTATTTTAACGTAAGATTGTTAGTGTTTTTTTTTAAAAAACTACACATAAAAACCTTTTTTGAAAAACATATTTTTTGAAAAAAAAAAAAAAAAATTTTGAGAGTTTTTTTTATCTAAAAAACTAAACTAAGCATATATACAATTATTTACAATGACCCATTTACAAATATAAACTGTCCTTTGAATAATACAAATCATGTTTTTTATGTTTTGTAGTTTTTTTGACAAAAAAACTAGGCCGGCATGTTGATGCGTCGGCATCACTTTCGCCGTCAGTACTGTTTTCAGCATCTGTAACATAATAATATACCGTGTAAAATTTGAGTATATTTTCATTTTATTCATATGAATAGAATATTAGTTGAATAAAGTTAATTTATTTTAATACAAATTATAGTTTGATTCACGAAAACAATAACATAACCAAACTTTTAGACTGATGTTTATTTAGACTTATTCTTACCTGAAAGATGTGTCTCATCTTCTTCCATGAAATCAGGATCGATGTCAGAATCGTCAAAAATACTATCAACACCAATAAAACTATCTTCATCTAATACATCACTGATCGCAACTGTCGTTCAAGCTGCGATAAGCCATGATTGCGACATCGACTGCCGGCTGCAACGAACGTCACGTCAGCGGCACGTAAACAATGCGACTGAAGTCGCTTTGTCATTAAGCTCATTCAATACATCTAACGCTTTCTAGCGGTTAATTGTATTACTAAAAACCCAAATAACATTGTAGAGTAGGCAAAACCCGTTTAAATACGGACAATGTAATATAATACCAATTGAAATGACAACCACGTAAAACTACGGGATTAGCATTCTTCGGAAGTTTCGCTTTTCCGTAAAATTACGGGATTAGCACTCTAAGTGTTAAAAATATTTTTTTAAAGTTTATCAATATAAACTTTACTAGATTGGGATATATTTCTTTTTTATGGACAAAATTAATGTATTCCTTCAAAAACATGTGGATACTTTGTTATGCAAGCAATTTTTGTATCACAGTTCCCTTTTTTCAATGTTTTACAGAGGCTGAAAGAATAGTTCATTATGAAAAAAATGATATAGAAAACTTTATATATTAGTTACTAATATTATTCACGAATTTTACAAGGAGAGTCTGTAAAACTCCACAAAACAGCATGCATTTCATTAAATATGATGGCGCTTGGAGGGATAATATTTTAATAACTTATTTTCTCAAATAATTATAATTAATTTTGACAAATATCAAAAAGTACAATTTTAAGTATTTGTATAAATTATTAACCTGTTCCTAACAAGCACTTTCATAGTCTGTACTCAAAGTTATGTGTTGGCAGTATGTATTTTAAAATGTTTATTGTTGTGTAGGACATTGGACCTCTGTGGATCATCAGTGAGTCTGGAACCGGTGAGAGCTGTACTCACCAAGTGCCCTCTGCTCTCGTCCATTAATTTGTCGTCATGTCGAGCCCTGCCCCGAGGCATGAAGAGACTCTACCAGGGACTGCCTCTTGTGCAGCTACGCTCCTCCATGCTCACTGACCAGTAATCCAAGTCTGCATTCCTCATCTCCTTAGTTTCTTCTTCACCTTCTCTTTTATCCATAGGTAAACTCTTTGTCAATTAATACATTTATTTTATGCAGGTTCAACATTTTAAGTTTGGTTTCATATTCTTTGTCTATTTTATATATGTTATAAAATGCTTTGAAAATCATAAATACTAAATTTTAGACATTGACTTCATTCATACGTAGCTTCAGAACTAAATAATAAAAGATCATATTAACATAAACACAAGAAGTAAATGTTTTGACTTATTTTACCATACAAACAATTACCTCAGTGAACATTTTTCTAAATACAGCTCTCTAAAATTATTAAGTACACCAAAAATGTAGCAGTTTCATAGAACAGGACTACCCAAGCACTCCTTGAAATTTAAAGCCAATTAATTAGTAGTTATTGTTTGTTTTTTATGTTAAGATTGAGGGTGTTTGATTGTAAAACAAATTTTTTTACTTACAAAATATTTGTATGGTGTTTTCCTGATGTTTATAACCAATTTACGTTCACTAACAACAACAAAAACAGAAATTCAAGGAAATAAATTAAAAAATTGAAGATAGATCCACCTATCTTTGAATTGTTCTGATGGAATACTCAATAATTTCAATGGTTCTGAAGATGATAAAAGTGTATTCAATACAGTTTCAAATACCTTTAGATGTTTTCAAGGCATTTTAACCTTACTTCAAATGTTATTATGTGTATTTTAGTCTGTTGAGAAAAATTATATTTGTTTTTACAAAATTATATTTCAATTGCATGAAAGACAAGATGTAAATAAGTGTAAGTTTGTTTATAATGTATTTATAAGTTCTTGTTGAAAGGTGTTTATTAAATGAAGAATTTATTTTATTAAGTTTTGTTTGTAGAAGTACAAAGTGTTTAGTCATTAATCTGTCATTGTATATTTGTAAATATGGTGAGCTTGTAGAATAGCTTTATAGCTTATTTATTGATGTTGCAAATTAAATTTGTTTAGTTTACCCAATCTGATCACAGCATAATTATAGATTACATTCACTGATATCTCTTAGATACAATCTCAAACATTGCTGAAGCAGAAAAACAATTGTTTTTATTTTCTCGACTGAGCGAATTTTTATTTTAAGATTTGAAATTAGAATCAAAGATACCAGTGGAATTTAATCTTGTTTCCCTACCTTTTATCCAAATAAACTGTTCTAGGTAAGGAATAATATATATTTATATATTTACTATTTAAATTTTAAGCTGTTGTTGAAAGCTTGTGTTGAAATGTGTCAATGATGTTTTCTGATTAATGAAAAGAAATAACAATTCCAAATGTATATGTGTAACTGGTATTACATCTACAATTCCAGCTCTGACCTCCACCCACCCCCCAGCAAGCCCAGTGTGATTGACATTTCTGTACAAATAATCAGTCGTATTTTATTAAACTGTAAAAAAATATAAAAATCAGACACACGTTATGTGAACAAAGTTAAACATGTTTAAACATTTTCCAATGGGAAAATGATCTGTGCATGTAAGTGTGGGATACTGTAAAATTGCTATAATTTGAAAGTAATGCAAGTGCTGAAAACTGAAGAGGGATTTATTTGATGCGAGAAAACTACAAAGCATTTTTTTATAACTACAAAGAGTTATATGTTTAAGAACGTAAACAATCATCATATAACAAAATTTTAAAGTACTTTTTTTATCAAATATTTAGAATGTAGTATTTTGAGAATGATTTACATTGCTCATCTAGTAATACATTTCCATGAATATTCTGTTCTATGTTTGAATACATAAGTAACATATGTAGTTTCTCAATGGGATTGCATATTTTGAATTTGACTTTAGAAAAATATAACACTTTGTGTATTGAGTAGTAAAAATTGTATAATTTCACATTTAGAACTATTAGTAGTAGCAGAAGTGACTCTAAAATGCCATTTATTTTTATAAGTTTTTGTGAACTTTTATAGTTTTTTTTCTCAGATTTTTAAAGTTCTTTTAGTAAATTTTCTTATTATCATTTTGAATAAAGACGAATGAAAGCATAGTTTAATTGTCTGAGCCATATGTAATGATGTTATTGGAACCTATACATTATACAGTTACACACATTCACCAGGGAAAGACGTATGGCCTCATTTACAGTCATAGAATGAATTTTGATATTGACACAAAACCCTCTTTAACATAATGTTATTAATTTACAGTTTTTCACTCATATATATTATTTGTTTAATATTACTGACTACAGTGTTCAGAATTACACTGGAGTATACTTTATTTTTTAGATTATGAAAGGGATAGGAATCAAAAAACTACAGTGTGGAATGTTTTATAAACATTTTATTGTATTGTGTGATTTAAAAAAATATTGTTATATGATGTAGACATACTGTACATTTTCAATTGTTCTAAATGTCCATTGAGCTGACGTTCATTTATATAGTCTTCTTTATAAAATCTGGTAAAAAAGAGAACACAAATAAAAAGGTAATAAAACAAAGTACAAACTTCATAAATGTTTTTCCAGTTAAAAGTAACCACTTAACCGCTATTGATATGTTAACATGTATAATTTCTGTACCTAAATTTTAATTTAAAATTAAATGGTTATATTATACTGTTGTAACATCCGTCATCTTCCGACAACCAGGCATTTTTGTATTGTAACTTTGAACTGGGTTCTTCAAAAAATTATCTTATTTCACTTTCGTTATTGTAATTAGCAGCTGTATTAACCTTACACAACGAAACATACATAATGCTAATAAATTGCAGTTTGACACAAGCTAATATTTTGAAACATATGCTTTCGACATATTACCAAAGTTGTAAACCAGACTGAGAGAACAGTCAATGTTCTGTAGGAAGGAAGAAATAAACAATAACAAGCCGTATCTAGAAACTTGTAAACAGTAAACTTGTAGAGAGTATGCTGGTGACGCTCAGCTCACTGTATCACTGAGCAGTAATATTTTATGAACATGTATGGGGCTTAACCCTTTTAGTACCAGAGATAAAAACAAATCCTTGTTCTAAAGTGCCGAGTTATTTTTTATGTAATTACAATTTTATGTTAATACAAAAAATGCCAGTGTTTTGGAAAAGAATGTATCCAACATTTATTTTTGATCATAAAAAGCTCCTCTTTAATTCGTTTGGAAGGTAAATTAATTGTGCATCAGAAAGTATATATGAATAAGATGTTTATAAAATTAAAAAAATTAAAAATCACTTTAGACAGTGACTTTTCTACAGAAAAAAATAAAATCCAGTTTAAAATAAAATAACTACTATACAAAATATTATTTTTTTATTTGAATAATTTTAGGATAATGATCATTTTAAAACACCCTTAACTCATGTGTAGTAACCTAATAGTGTACAATAAACACAATTATAAAAAGTATTCAAGCGCTAGAGGTTTGCTTTGCTAAAAAACTCAGGATTTTGTATTTTGGAAAACATTCAGTTAAAGTTCATAAAAAGCTCTTTTTTAATTCTTTTCACAATTTCAATACTTTAATGATAAAAACTATTTTAAAACAATGCAAAATCATATGTAATATAACAGTACTTACTAAAACGAAACTCAAAACATAAATATAACCTTACTCAGGCAATTTTCAAACAAACTCTACAACAGTCTTCATGGTCACTCGGATGTATAACCAGCACAAACATCTTCTAAAGTTTTCTTATGTGACTGTCACCACTTTTTTAATTACTTTTAATATCTAATATAACTTTGAAACATTTGAAATTAATAAAAACGCACAATTATATAACATAAAAAACGCTCCGGTACTCGTCATGACACCGCGATCCAACTGAGAAAGTTTTGTATTTTAGTTAGTCACCTAACAGCAATACAAAGTAAAAATAACAGTTGAAAAGGTTCGTTTAGTTCATGTATTGGCCTTTGGTATGACATCAGCCAGTATGGGATAAAGTTATAGGTACTAAAAATGAAATAGAAATCGTCTCATTCTGAGATTCCGGCACTTTTCGTGTAGGATCGTCTCATCTCACAGCGAGACCCTTGGCACTCAAGCATGTTTTTTACATAGTCTCGTAGTGAGATCCCTGGCACTAAAAGGGTTAATAATGTTTCTGTGAATTACTGTTAGATCCAAATACTGTCCAAGATGTAACATCTTCAGTTTATAAGTGTAAGGAGTAGTACGGAAGGTTTTGCTATTACTGTAATTGTTATGACACATACAAAATGTGGCAGTGTATGCCATAGCATCTAAATTTGTTTTAATTCATTCAAATTCAATCAATTTTCAAATTTTACTCATAATTTTTGCAAAAAATCGTAAAACATTTTTGTTTTTTTTTTACATTTTATTTCAATTTTAGTGTCACTTCTAAATATACATAGTCTTGTAGTTTGCATGCTACAATCAGTTTCCCTTTTCATAATAGATGGTATTTTATTTCTAGCAAGCTATTGCAATAAGTACCAAATGATTTAAGTGGTTTAATGTCATATTCAGTGTGATTTGACACTGCAGGCTGGTAATTATTGTATCTGAAATCTGTTTTATTTGGTGTGCATGTAATGAACAAAACTATTATTTTTAACCCAATTTTATAGAAAATTTTTTTAAACCAATAAATTTGAAATAGAGAAATAAAATATTTATGTTAATTGTAATAAATTGATATATACACTGATATGTACATTTGTTCCTGGAGTAGGTCATGCCCTAAAATGGTCAAATCCCTAAATTTGTTCTCAGATATCAGTTTATAACTCTTAATTGGTTCTGCTGTGCAGATTGGAATTTGTGTGCTTTTGTTTACTTTAGTGTGACAGTTGCTGCTTCCTCTATTCCTCTCCTAACAACTTACGGACTGTTCTATATAAGTAATGTTAAAATTTTACCTATACAATACAAAATATTGGGATGTACAACACATTTTAAAACAAACTTGTTAAGTATTGAGAAATATTTTAAACAGAGCTGTTCAATAATATCTGTATATGTAATAATTTGATATACAGGGTATTTGATAAATCAATACCATCGTATATTTTAAATAAAATATTTTATTTTTATGTTAAAATGAGTGACTGGCATAAAAAGAAAGCTTAATTCATACGGTTTCTTATCTATAAATTATTTAACTAAGAGTTCAATATGTATTCCAGTAAACAGTCAATATCCAATTTTGTGTCAATTCAGATTATTGATGCTGGTTGGAGAAATTTGTTGCAAACTCTGGAGTACATTTTGAACTTTAGTTGAATAATTTATAGTGAAAGAACTTTATAAAATTGAGCTCTCTATTCATGCCAGTTACAATTTTCACCATAAAAATTAAACATTTGATTTAAAATATATAATGGGTTTACATTATTTTATCATACACCCTGTATAATTATTTAAGTGAGCATTTAAAATTTGTTGTAGATCAAAACATCATGAATATAATCATAACTATCTTGTCATAATCCATTAGAAATAAATTGATGGTGATGAAAAAGTTGTGAATAATCAAGGATGTTGCTGATTGAAGGCTAAACCTAATGACAGTTAGTTTTCATTTGATTTGATACCAAATTTTATATATATTGTTTTGCTTTATAAATTTTTATTTGAATGCAAGAAATACAAATCTTCACAAGCATGTACGTAAAATTCTAAAAGTTTTTATCAACAAAATAGTGTCTGTGTCTTCACTCTGTACTGTCAAAGCATACCATTAAAATTTGAACTATTTATGTCAAGTTAAGAGTAGCTTACCAACACAAAGAAAATTCAATTTAAAGCTCAATTTTTGTTTAAGGTTACTTTTATTTGTTTACAAACGGGTTTTCTTATTACAGTTATGCTTGTTTGACCATTCATCAAACTGTACTATATTGTAAAGCTCGATTTTTGTCTAAGGTTACTTTTATTTGCTTTACAAATGGTTTTTGTTTTATTATACTATGCTTGTTTAACCATTCATCAAACTGCACTGTCTTGTACATGTTTGATATTAAATGAAAATTGTGTTTATTGAATATATACACTACCTTGACACTTTGTATAGACTTTATAACTTTATCCTGTAAGAGGATTGGGTCTTAGATATTCCATTAAGCTTTACTTTCCCTGTTTACATTAGTCTCTTCTGAATAGAATTTCAGTTTATTAGTTATTGAACCAAACTGTTATTTTTTTATTTTAATAAAATAAACAAAACGTATAAGATGTGTATCTAATAGTAACAGTGCTGAATTTGCGTCATGTGTGGATGATAGTACTCAGGTTTCAGCAGCTAGTAAAAAAAGTATTCATTTACATTTTAAAGATAATACAACCCTAGAAAGCATGGAATATGTTGGTTAAAATGATATTACTTGTAATCCCAATTCAAGCGGAGATTATGAGAAATGTTAATTTGTAGGTTGTAGGTGATCACAAATTATTGTAGATGTCTTCTGCATCACAAATTACGGATTAACACATTCACTGCCAAGTGGGTAGACATGTGGTCAAGTTAAATAGACTAATAGACAAGTATGTTAATAGTTTTGTTGTGGTCATATATTTGGACATACATTTTTATGTATGATTGATTATTGATAGCAATAGAGACAGGACTTAAAGGAATTCCACAAAATGGAAATTACAAAATATTGACTGATAGTTACATAGTAAAAACCATTGTTATTGCACTAATTTGAAAAAAGAGATGCGAGAACAATGGCAATTACTGGTCCATAAAATAGTACATATCATCACTAGTTTCGAAAGTGACCGATTGCGGGGTGAGGTTGTATTTATGCCTGAGGTGAAGCCAAGTGTGGAAAATGCTATTGAGCCCTGCAATAGAATTTCCGAAGCAAGTAATGAACGGTACTTTACATTATGATGCAAAAAATCGCAAAATCTTTTAAAAAATTATCTGAACTTTCATACATAGTCTAGTATTTATTTTCCCGTAAGAAAATGTAATACTATTTTATAATTAATGTTGGTGTTAAAATCAGCTGTTTGAACTTAGCACTGTCAAAACAAATGATGATTTCAATTGTTATACAAAGAAAGAGATATTTACATTAGAAGAGAATTGTTTACATAGGGAATGTAATGTTTGGGAAAGGGAAAATCATCTGATAAAAGTGTGTAATGTCTTATAACATCCGGTTGCATATTCTAAAATAGGGACAAATCAAAGGTTCTCCCATATGAAATATATCACCTGAAGTTCTGGAACTTATATTTTCTGCATATATACATAGATACATTGTGACATAAAGAATTCTTTAGAAGAACAATAATTCTACCATGATATAATTAGCTGATGTAGCATTTTTGATTGTCACATCTGTATAACCCCTGTTCCTAATCCAAGCAACTGAAGCATTCCCAAGATTACTTCAAATAAGAGTCTTTGGTCTAAAAATATTTGGCAAAGACAAGTAGCCATGTTTGTATTCATTATGTACGTTTTGTCTGTTGACAAAATTGATGACTAATTAACGACACTACAGATGCATAGTACTCTTTTCTTACAAACTCATACATTTATTTCCTCAAAACTTTCCAATAAATGTCAGCAGCTTTGAAGTAAACATTATAACTTAACAGATTCAGTATTTCTTTGGAGTTTCAATTGTATTGTTTATATTAAAATGCAGCGTGAGCATGACCTTCCCAGCTCTACATCACATAGTAACCTAATATATGTGTCAATACAGTAACCATTCAGTTCTCCGCATTACTTCTCGTCATAAGTAAGTGGATATAACTTTTTACGAAATTCTTGTAATAATTTAAAAATTCTTAACTAGTTTTGTACATTGAGAGATCAATAAAGGGATTTATTAACAAATAAAATAATGTTTATAGTTACAACACTCTAAAAGGAATCTGTGTAGAGTGTAATAATTGCAAATGCATCTACTGCTTAATGTTGCAGAAGAATAATAAGTGCCATATTCCATTCGACCCCCGAACTAACTTCTTCCCCTTGGAACCGTGGTCCTCCCGGGTCCTCAAGCCTTTGTATCTCACACACTTACTTTTCTTTAGATTTATTTACCTCTGGGCTTGTATTGGAAGATCCTGACCACCAGCACAAACTTAAAACAGACATGTGTTATGATGATCCATAAATAACATTTTAATCAGTGTTTAGTGAGTTTTTACAGGTGGAGAAAAATATGGAAGATGCACTCATGTTTCAAGTAAATTGTTTTCATACAAGAATTCATATTCAAAATTTTAAGACTGCTAATGTCCAGGATGTCAAAATATAGAGTTGCTTTGGATGTAAGTTGAGAAGCATCCTTAAATCTGTTTATCAAACACATTTTCAGTTTTTAAAATTTCAAATATAATTCTTGATATTTATATTGAATTCTTGTGAAATATTCATTGTACAGTAGTAAAATACATTCAGTTTTCTCTTGCATTGACACTACTTTAATGTTTTCTCTTGTAACTTCTACAAAGTATTGTTTGCTGATAGTTACTGTTACCAAACAATGTAACTGTACATTACTGTGTGATGTTTAGTTTCCTAGCAATTAATTTATATAATTACATAACTTTGTGTATATATGTTCATTATTTTTTATGAATGATTGAAAACTATTTTATTGTTTATTTTTATTCAATCAAATCTAGATTTGCAAGTTACTTTATGGCAACTCTTTAGAGAAGTGCTTATCTCAAAAGTAAAATATAACTCACCACCTTTACTTGCCAATATTTGTACCATAATATTGTACAACCTTGTACAATATTGTATAACCTTTCTGAATGGTTTCTCAAGTAGATATGAGTGATAACAGGTTTCCATTCTCTGAACCTCCGTTATTGTTTCTGAATTACCAAAGGAATTAATTCAGAAAATTGTACTGTGCGTTGCAGATTTGTACTTTGGTTAGTAGAGTTACTTCATGTCTGCTAAGAAATCATTCCAATGTTTAATGAATTATATAAGTTGAGTTTGAAGTGGCCACAAATACTGTTCGTCACTACCATTACCACATCCAATTTCAAGTTAGTGATGGCATTGAAAGCTCAGACCAATTAGTTGTTATGCATGATATGATCAGAAGATTCCGTATCCTCACTTAAGTTTTGCCCTTGAGTTTATTTTTAAAATGTTTTATTTAATTAACCAAGATAATACGTACTGATAAATTCCATGTGTATCATCAATTTTATAACTGAATTTTTGTAAAAGAGTGTTTTAATTTACTTGATAGAAACTGCAGTAAAATATATTTTATTTCTCTAGTTTAAAAGCTTTGCTGGTAACTAAAATGAATAGTTCAAGTCAAGTCAATTGAGTGCATGAAACTACATACTTTTAAGCAAGAAAACTATATTTCATTGTAATTTTAGTTAAGTGTTAATGTATCAATAAATAATTTGTTTTTATATTTTTGTATTTACTTTTATAAGTTTATCATACCAGTAAGTGCAGTCATGCTGTCTAATAATTTGTTGAGTTATTTAACAAAATAAATATTTTGAAATTTCTCGTAGAAAACCTAACTTTAAACTATTTAATTGAGATCAGTGATTTCCGCTCATATTAAATGATAATCAAGTCAGTTGGTAACTAACTGTAGTGTGTTGCCTCTCTGTTTAGAAATTATTTCATAGTAATTATTTTTTATAGTTTTAACTAATGATTATTGTAATTTATCATATAAAGAGCATGCATAAATTAAGAAGTCAAATGTTTCAACCATTTTATTTATACCATTTTGATATACTTGAACAACAATTGAAAATTGTTTTTATAAATGATGAAGTAACTTGTTACTACAGTAATTATTGTATTGAGTTATAATTATTTCAAAACTAGAATACCAGTCAAGCAATGTTTGTGTCAGAGCTGAGTCGGGAAATATTATCGAATACCTCCAAAATCGATTTACTTAAATATACTTATATGTATGTTTTATATTTTTTAAATAGGTATTATGTAAAAAATGTATTTTAAAAATTCAATTTTGATTTGTTTGAAAACCTAAGTAAATTCTTTAACAATGGAAGAATACTAATTACAGTATTCATGTTGTGTGAAACCTTACTTTAAAAACCTCTTATCGGAAATATTATTTTAATTAGTAAAATTATTCTCAGCAAAAAATTTAAATTTCAGTAGCAATAGTAAACGTTCTCACTAGCTCTCGAAAAGAGATAAGTAAATGTCTTGAATCCATAAGAGAAAATGGAAATGTAGAAAATACATTTGAAATCTTGGACCAAGATCAATCAAGCACTGGGCAATATCTTACTTACACATAACTTTAACAGATCCAAGACCTAACGTACCAAAGTGAAATTATTGTAAATACAACTTGAACCTCTTGCTAGTAGTTTATTTCTGACAAATCATCTTTCAATAGTTGTTGGTTGACTTTAAATTACGGATAGTTTTTACATTTTAAATGTTGTTATATATTTTCTATTACAAAATGCTCTGTTATTTATAATAGGCTGACATAATATATGCACTGTAGGGTTGTATTTATAAAATATTTACAAAAATAAATGGTATTATTGTTATTTTTATTTGTGGTTTACATGATTTTTTCCCCAAATGTAAAATATTTATTATGTCCAGTAATGAAAAATGTTCATTACAACTATAGCTATTTTAAAATCGGTAAGGTAAGTGATTCTACAATTTTAAAGAAAGTATACCCAACTCAATAGGATCTTTTTTTGTGATAGAACTGTTTGGTGGAAAGTTGAAGAAGCCATTAGTTTTCTTACATTGTCTGTTGAATTGCAGCTCCAGTATAATATAAGAAATGCAATGGAAGATGGAGTGATCATCAAAGAAAATAAGGCTTAAAGCAAAGTCGGCCATATTTATTTGACAGTTCTGTAAGAATTGTTGCCATGCAATTCGTGTACTTTATTAAAACTCTGTGTAAACAGCTTTAGAGTGTTGATAAAATGTTTAAATTGTGCTCTCTTTTATCCAGATATACAGTTTTCTTTATGAACCATGCAACCATAATAATATTTAATTAGGATGTTTAAATTTGTTGTACTCTATAAAAATTGGCTTTTGCCATTTAAAATAAATAAAGTGAAGATCTTAATGATTAGTTTTTCAAACCTGGAAAATTTTAGATTAAAAATGTTTTGCCTGTGGGAAAGTTTGAGATGAGATAGCACATTTTAATTTACTAAAATTCTTTTTATTTCGGCTGGTTTTGATAAAATCATTTGGTAATTGAACTAAAAACGTCTATGATAGTTCACTGTAATTTATAAATATATGTATCTTTTATTATTTTCAGGCAATAACTTTACAGTACACCTGTGGTAAAATAAAATGTTATCATGACAAAATGTTACATTATTATTTAGGAGAACAAATGAAAATCACAGGTTCAATGGTAAAATTACAATTAATTTTACTTAGTTATCAGTGAATACTGTATCTAAGTGAAATGCATGATTAAACATTGTTAAACTGTAACAGTAATTACAGGAAAAGAAGACATTAACAAAATATATTTTTAATTGAAGGCTCAGATACAAATTTACAACTCTATTCTTAAATAGTTATTTTTTGTTTAAAGTTTGTTAGTTATATTAACATATTCATGACAATGGCTAATTTGCAGACTTTTCTATGTGCCATAGAATTTTTCAATAATAATTGCAAAAAACCGTATTTAATATTTTTTACATTAAATGTCTAAGTATAATGAGAAAATTATATAGGCTTCACAATTATTCATAAAGAAACTTGTTTTAGTGTTTCTCTGTGTACCCCAAAGGGTATCTAAAAATAATTTTGCTTAAAAACTGTGCAATCGTGCTTCCAATGGGGTATATGATAGTCTCAGATATTTCTTTAAGCGCAGGCTCATATTTTACAAACCAACAAGACAGGTAAAGAATAAAAACGCTCGTAAATAAATACATAACAATGTGTGTCGTGAAATATTGCATGTACCCGATAGGGTACATGTCGTGAACATGTTAAAACACGAGTTACTAAAAAAGAAGATTTACTGAAAACTGTCTCTAAGTAAATTAAGTACACTAAATGACTTAAGTTTTTGTAAACACTCATTTTGTAATTTCATGATGTTGTCAATAAAACATCAGTATTACTAGCCTAAAAAGGTTGTGATCTTTGTTTGGAGACTCCAAACGTTTGATATAATTGTATATTATATTCAGATAAGAAATACACTAAATTCCATTATCTGCCTAAAAAGTTATTTTTTATAGTTATGGTTAAATGAACTTGTAATAGTTATTAGCTTAGCTCTGTCGGGCATCTATGATCATGCTCTCTAGAGTTTAATCTGCAAGTGATCGGTACTATCGTGATCAATGTTTTCCATTTGTCATCAGTGCAGGATGTCCTGGTAGTCAAAGAGACTATATCATCAGCCCATGTGGAAACTAGAAATACTTTCTAATCTTGTTCAAACAACCACAAAGATTGATTTTCTTGGTTTACATTTCTATTTCAAGCAGTGAATATATTATTTGCATTGAAAAAGTGAATTAAGTGAAGTGCGTGAATTAAGTTGATTACAGTGCGCCGTGTTTCTAAATTTTTTCCATGAGTGATTTTGAGGTAAGCACCAAATTTTATTGTACGTTATATTGAATTAGTCTTCCAGATCTGATATTAAATTAATTTTGTTGTCTTTTTTATTGGAAAAATTAAATTTATAGAAACTACAGTTTCTATTTTCCACTTGTTGTACCTTAACTTTCAAGTCTTTGTAATTCAGGTACAACTCTCTCAAACAGTAGTTAAATTAATTTCAAATTAATAATTCACAATAAAACAGTTGCAATTAAATATTAATAAATTACTAAATTTACAAATTTCAACTAAAGTTCAATTTATATTAATTTTTCTTGCAAGTTTGAACCAAATGTAACTTGTATGATTCTATTGTGCTCTATTGTTCATCGAGAATCAGTTATGCAGATTGCTCTGTAGTTTCTATAAATTTAATTTTTCCTATAAAAAAGACAAAACAATTAATTTAATATCAGATCTGGAAGACTAATTCAAAATAACGTACAATAAATTTGGTGCTTACCTCAAAATCCCTCATGGAAAAAATTTAGAAACACGGCGCACTGTAATCAACTTAATTCACAATAATAATCAAAAGAAGGGCGAAAATTATGAGCTAGTGGTTTTATAGTTCCCCTTCCTCCCTTTCTGATAGACATCCGCGGCGTTCTCTCATTGGCCCAGCCGTATCCAACTCAAGAACAATAGCCTTCTCAGATCTAATGTAACTGCAGAACAAGACAAGTTCTGATCAATTCAAGGCAGTGAACCGCCTTCCTAATAATTTAAAATTACCAGCACTAACTTGCCAAAGGATTACATATTCGTTTTTATCCTAACTTCTCACAATCTAATTAAAATTAAATCTCAATATAATATCCACCTCCGAGCGGTTGTACCATCATCATTTTGGGAACCAACAACATGGGAGCTGGAGAACGACAATTTTTAAACATCCTGAATAACTCGTAATTGCCCAGCTCGCTACATCCAAGGTGATTGTGGCTATTCTCCCGCACTGGCACAACCTGTCTGTCCGCCATCCCATCAATTAGCAGACTTCATTTGTGAACTTCTACATTGAAGAAATGTTTATAAGGTTACCCAGTATTACAGTTGTATACTTTAACAAAATTCACTGACAGTACGTCACAGGCTACCCTTGCAACTACAGGGCAAGAGGCTGAGGTCTAGGTGGTGCTGGAGTGTTTACTCGGGGCTAATGGAAAAGCTACCTTATCGCTGTCGAATCACTGCCGCCTGTGGTTACTTCGATGGAGAACGTCACCTACGCCGATGACATGAAAATCACAGGAATGGCTCTGTTGTCCATTCTACCCTGCTAGATTAAAAGAACAAAGAATTAAGTATCTTTTTAGGGACTCCACTTTAAATCAGCAGATAAAATTGGCAAAAGAATACCTTTCAAAAACAAACAAACAAATTAAAATTAAATTGAGTTTGCTTCAACACAACGCTCAATTTGCAAACAACAAATTACAAGAAATTCAACTCATATGCGAGGATCTCAAAACCAACCTTCTTGTTGTTATTTAAAACAGTTTCAACATGGAAAACAGCGCACTGTGCAAAATTCCAAATTATACAAATTGGCTATTATATAAGCTGTAGACCCCACTCCAAAAGAGTAGTTGGTATTTTTTTTAAAGAAAAAAATTTCATACTTGCCTCCTTTCCGATCCAAGAGTCAAACAAAAAAAGGTTTTGAAGCAGTCAGGATCAAAATTGAAACATAAAAATCAAAATTAGGAGTGAGTCATATATATAGGTCTCAATAAAAATGGGGACATTTTCTTTTTAAAACTTGAACAATTACTGAAAGACCTGACTGACCAATGTCAGGAATATGTCATGATGGAGGATTTCAACATTGATGCATTGGTTGGACAACACACTCAATTCGATTAGTCAATTTACTTAGGTCATTCGACCTGGAGAGTTGCTAGTCAAAACTCCGAGAGTGATGGCTACAACAGAATCAGCTATCGACAACATCATTACCAATCATCCAAGTGTCACAGTGTCTTTGGTGTCGATTTCAGACACAGTTGTGAATCTTGTCGATATGATTGTAGAGGGGATAGAATGTCAGAACCACACAATGAGTGTGTTCTTAGACCTGTTCAAAGCATTCAACTGTGTTGACCACAACACACTAGTTGACAAACTTGAGCCACATGGCTTCTGAGGCTTGCTCCACAAATTGCTCAGCTCATTTATAACTCATAGATCCCAAATATCATCCCAAGTTACCAAAATATCAAATCAATCATCAAAACCAATAGAACTATAATAATAATAATTTATTTTCCATTCGTTAATTTACATGAATATTACATAAAATGTCCTTGGAAATAACTGACCACATTTACAAGTATGTGTGGTCAGTGTGAATTGTTAAATATACACAAATTTACAACAATATCCTTAAACTAATATATAAATACATAGAAAAAAAAAATTATAAATGAGTCCAGTCTGGATACATTCAAAGACACTCTCTGCGGCGCTTGGTTTACTTAAAAAAATTATATACATACAGATTATATTCCTATAATAGGTGGTACAGCAGTTTAACTTAAC
The DNA here is from genome assembly GCF_021130785.1 of Homalodisca vitripennis. NCBI lineage: Eukaryota > Metazoa > Arthropoda > Insecta > Hemiptera > Cicadellidae > Homalodisca > Homalodisca vitripennis. The sequence continues at coordinate 169,048,275 of NC_060210.1, read as the reverse complement.
ATTTCTCACATAATAAATGTACTTCATTTAAAATTTTAGAAGAAAAATAAAACAAACAGATGAGAAAAAAATTAAAATTAGTTTCAACATATGTACAGAAGTTATCTTGTTTTAAAAATAGTCACTCTTTTAATTTTTCAGAAGATATTTTTAAGTTTATACAACCTTTTACCTCATATGGTAATTGATGGTAATAGAACTAGGTTAAGGTATTCACCAGGAATCCATTCTCAGTCCTGTACTATTTGTGCTTTATGTCAATGACATAGGATCATCATTTCTGCATGGAAGACTAGTGCAGTATACTGATGATATGGCTTTCTGTTTCAGTGCAAAATCAAGTAAAGTGTTAAAACAACAAGCCTTTGTTGAAATGATCAACTGTGTCCCAATACTTCCACAGCCTCAATCACCCAAAATCCAATGTTTTTAATTTTGCTTTGCATGCTGTGGGCAACCAGTGTGGACCTGCCATATTGGCTTACTCTACACTGGAAGAAATCCTCTCTTCAAATTTCCTAGGAATACACCTTGATCAGGGGTTGACTTAGAATGAACACATCGATCGTGTTTATGCCAAAATTTCCTGACATTTATGTTTTGAAGTCCTTAGCAAAATACTAACCACCGACTTAGGTACTGATTACACTGTCCTGTGGCTAAATTTGTCCCATTTGTCCTACAAAGTGGTCTTTTGGGGAGCGTGTGTAAACTCAGTTTCAGATATTATTTTGTTTGATGTTAAAATAAAATAAAACCAGGAAATACCATATAGGCTATTAGTAAAGTAGGAATTAAGCACTGAATTCACCTATAACCTGAATTCATATACTATGGAATGGTGTGGGACTGTAAGCAGGACCTCAATAATATGGGACAGCTTAATAGACTACTCTCTGGGTCCATGGGAATGCAGGGGTTGTAGGAAAGCGTACATATTCATCAAATAGCCAGTAAAGGGACTTCGACACATCTCTAGTGTGAAGAACCTAATCTTGGATGCGAATTGAGTGGCATTCTGGAAAGAAAAACTTAGAGGAGGAGAAAACAAAGGTAAAATCTTTGGAACAGTAAAACAGTTTTTGAACATTTATGTACTAAACTTTTTAATCTTTCCTGTCCATAACTATGAGTGCTCATGGCACAATTGAACATATTATTCTGCTTGGAGGTAAAATGCAACTCAGGCATTTTCTGCTGTTGTTTAATTATACAAGGTGTTTGAAAAGTCTGGGTACGGCTTAATATTTTACAAACCATAGCAGATAACATCTATAAACTTTGCACAGTGTCATGTGGCTATGTAAACTATTTTTCCTTGCTATTACCAATGACATGCCAACCATGGGGGGACGGCCCACAGAGGAAAACATGGAAATCTTAAATGAAAGCATGGGTCGAGTGATACCTCATTTGAAAGAGCTCACTTAGTAGAGTTGAATGCCGCAAACCGCATCTCAAAAGGTTTATCCAATCAGAAATGGCGGTATCACTCGAGCCATGCTTTCATTTAAGATTTCCATGTTTTCCTCTGTGCGCCGTCCCCCCATGGTTGGCATGTCATTGGTAATAGCAAGGAAAAATAGTTTACATAGCCACATGACACTGTGCAAAGTTTATAGATGTTATCTGCTATGGTTTGTAAAATATTAAGCCGTACCCAGACTTTTCAAAAACCTTGTATAATATATAATTAAACAACAGCACTTCACTTCACCTTAATTATACAAATAGTTTGTCTTATAAAATATATTTTCTTGTTATGAAGAATGTAAACTACTTTTTTTGGTGAATGTCAAGAATCAGGAAAACTTGCAAAATATTATTTTTCTTAACAAACTAAAACTTAGCAATGTAAGATCAAACTCACCACAAGTCTCCTTACAGCAGAACAACAATAGTTATTTGTGGTATTTCCACTAGAGAGCAGCATCTGTCAATTAAAGACAGTAAAGCAGTGTGAGGCAATCTGAGGCTTGTGCCTTACACTGATTCTGTCATTGATAGAGCAATCTAAGGTTTGCATGCAAGAAAGGGATTAGTACAAACAAAGCTCAAATCTACTATAATACCATCTTTGTAATGAAACAAAATATTTTAAATGTAGGTTACATATGGCAAAATCAAACTACAATATTGTGTACAGAAATACTTTATTTCAAATACTTATTCATATTTAAAATAACTTTATTTCAAATACTTATTCATAATCAAAAGAAAAACTGTTGTATACAACTCAGTTACAATAAAATTCACAGTTTCTTATTAACCCTGGATCTGGTAGTTGAAATTCCTGTAATGGCAGGCACTATGTTGGTAGTCGTGCACATTATTATTCAAACATATGCACAATGTTTATTAGGCACTGTATTACAAGTTGTGCACATCATTATTCAAACTTATGTACAATATATATTATTGAAGTAAAGTATATAATGTTATAAATGTACTTTTTCAGTATATTTCAAGAAACACTTAAATGCACAACTTATTTTTGTAAATAAAATTTAGATTTTGTTAATATTATACAAATGAAAAAAGGAAAATTAAACAAACAAAATTACAAAGTAGAGGCTTGTAAAAATATATTTTTTTTTTAACTTTTTGTAACTTTTTCAAAATATAATACTTTACCCCAAAAAGGTTTTTATGCAAAACAAAATTCACTTTCCCAAACTATTTTTTTATTTTTAGTTTAATTTGGTGTTTTACAAACAAATTTACATTCAAACATATTTAATACACTTATTATATTTTTAAACTTTTACTATTTTACAGGAAATAAAATTTATGCAAAAAGTTTATGCGTATACATAATTTACAGGCTTAGGCTTGCATGTTTGCAATATGCGTCTTTTATCAGATCAGAAACTAATAAAGAGATGTTTGAAGCAAATGCTTTTGTTGAGAAAAAAATTTTGACCACAGTAATAGCTAACCTTCTTCCTGAATGAAATTTCTTTCATCAAAATTAGAAGACAAAATTTTATTGCATTTTGTTGAAGCGGGCGATCGGGAATGGCCAGTAACATTTTGTATTATAACTTTATAATATCATTGCGTACTTATTACACATTATTATTCAATAGACAATACATCAAATTAAACTCTGAAACATCCCAATTAAACTAATAAAAATTTTGTCCTACTTAAATCTGATTTTAAATAGCAGAAGTTTAATTAAAAACCTTACTGTAAAAACTATTAGTCATATGACATAGGAGTAACATTTTTATACAACTAGTCATTCTGTTTGACAGATCCTGGGTTAATAAATTTCAGTGAGGTTTTTATAATATAATTAATTATATAAATGGTCTGGAATGGATTGCCCCACAATAATACAAAATGAGCAGACACGATAATATAATTTTTATAAAATAACAATAATAGACAATAGAAAGGACAACAATTAAAAGGAGTCAAACAAAATCATCAAAATATTAAATTAAGAATATATGAAATGTTAACAGTATTACTTTAAATAAAAGCTGTTTTGAAAAATTTGCCCGATTCTGGCATTGCAGCACTGGTGTTATGATCCAGAGATGCAATGATAATTAAGTTCATGCACATCACCTTCTCTATCCATAGAATCACCATTTACTGCTCAAGTGTGTCTGATTAGTGTGAAAAAGTGGTAACATTATTTTTGAACATTCTCTTCTAGAATGACACAGACTTATTTTCATTACAAAAAATCATATCATACATTAAAACTATACAGAACATTATTAATAGAATTATAAGAACATAAAGTAAATAGATAATGCACAGAAATCTGTAAAAATGTTACAAAACGATGAAATAGATGAATTTAGCAATTGTTTGGCATACTTTATATTTATTAACTGAGAAAAATCTCAGTGTGTAGATAGGATAGATCGTACATTAAATACATTAAACATTTGTTTTTTTCTAATTTTACGGTTTACTTCATGTATACACCTCACCTCCTGATTAACTCTACACCATACCATGTTTGTTGGTCTATTCATGTCTGTATTCTTTCTTGTTGTACTGAGCCACAAGAGGATTTAATTTGTTGATTAAAAATGTGATGTTTTAGAACATATTAGCGGACTTATGTTAACCCAGAAATCTTAGTTATTACTCATTACTATAACTGATATTTTAAAATTTGTTACCAAAATGTGTTTGAATGACACAATAAAACAAATTACAAGAAAAAACAACCATTACCAATTGTTTAAAAGTATAATTATATAATTAATTTTTTATAATTAATTCATAATTAAAATTAATCTAGTTAATTACATAATATTACAGACAAAATCCTACAAAGTTCACATCGTTTTCTTCGGTATTAAACCATAATTTACTGTACAATTTTTATTATTTGGAAAGATTTTACTGACAAAAATAATGATTTTGTGTTTGAAAATGTAGTTTTAGTTTTTACATGGAAACAGAAACTGAAGAGTACTGAATTAAATTAAATTGCTAAGATATCAAATTCGAGCATCTACTTGATTATTGGGGTTTAATTAAATGTTGCAGTTCTCTTTATGAATAACCTGTAATTCACTCACCGTCTGATCTTTGATTCAACACAATTGCTTAACTATTAACCTATTAACTAAGGAGCTCCTTCTATATAACATTGTCAGTGTGAACGATTAGAACTCTAAAATATGCCCTTGGCGACTGATGCTACAGCACTACTAAACGAATTATATTTAAACTGATAGAAGTCCACATAAAATTCTATCCCAAAACAACAGTTGTGCACCTTAGTTTTAGATTGTGCTTCCCCAACTTTATTATGAACATATGTAGGTTTTTTTTAATTTACAGAGTGAGACAACATCTTTTGTTATGATTACTTGATTAAATAATTTGGTTTAATACGGTCAATCACTCTACCAGTAAGTGTGTTGAGTGCAATGTGACACTTTGTGTGGTGCCGTGGCTTGCACTGTTCCACTAATTCAAGAATTACTGAACACTCATTCAAAGGTACATACGTAGTAAACTCAAAACAATTGTTAAGAAAAAAATTTTTTTTTTTTATTTGAGTAAATTTTGTAGTTCTATATAAAAAGTTCTATAACCAGATTATTTCTTACCTTCCCTCTGTCTGTAAACAGCATGAAAAGGGCTGATTTTGTATGCAGTGAGGTGTTAATAGCGTACTGTTAAGAAATAAAAATAAAGACGTTACACATTACTTTTACGACAACAAAAGAAATAACACTTTAAAAGTACTCATCTTTGATAAGCATAGTAGAAGTTTTTTTGTAACACATTCACTGCAGCTTCACATGGAGAGAATTTAACAGCCAGTAATGATAGTCAGTAGCACGGGTCATGTGGCAGTTAAAGTGTAAAAAATGCAAAGTGCAATACTATAGTTAAATCAAATATATTAAATATACAAAATATAACTATAAATATCTTAAAACATAGAAACTAATGCTGAACCGTGTTTTATAAATAACAGGATTGTTTTAAATTAGACCAACAAAAACATTTATTTTCTACTCCATTTTTTTAACACGAAAATTTAATCAACATATTTATTTATGTAGTACTAAGAATTTTAATTACAATTAGTTTTTGTCTAAACATTTGAGATAAAGTACATAAAATGTACTGTTTTTGTTATTGCTTTAGAATCTCACTAAAATAAATTATTACAAAACAATTTTCGCATAACACTCCTCTTCAAACAACAAATTACAGATTTTGTTGTATTTCTTTAACCTTAAAACATTTACGCTTTAGGAAATTCATAGGGATTGGTCAAATGATATTTGATATATACAAACCACAATAGAATTTTATTACCCATGTCTTATTAGTTACAAGGGGTATTAACATGTAACAAGATTCAAGTTCAGCACACTCTAACCTTTTAACAGAACATTCAACTGGAGTTTTATTTCATGACAAATGATATAAAGGATTATAAGTTTGAGGAATAAATCCCTCAGTACATTGCTGTCAATAATACACTTCAAACACAATGTGAACTACAGAATTTACAATCTTATCAAATGATTCAGAGAACTATTTGTAATGGACATTTGAAATATCCATATACTATGCTTACATCCATACACTACATTCGTGAATAAAGAGAATTCAGATTCTTGTTTGTTAACTGGGTCATTACATTTTCTTATTCAGCCCACCTGCTTATGCTAGTCATCAACTATTTTAAAACTTATAAATTATATGATATGTTTATTTTATTCACAAACAGTATAATATATAAGAGTATAATATTGTGTACATATATTTTTAATGTGTATTTTTGTCAATAATATTAACAGTGTTCATTACAAAATCTTTTACAGATCTCAAAATCTTTTCTTATTTTAGCCATGAAAATTTGGTTTACAATATGAATTGTGTGAATCAGGTTTGAGTAGGTACTAGACAACCGCTTTTGTAGTTAATGCTCGACTATGTATGTGAATAACTTTATATTAAAAAAAATATTTCATTTAAATCTTCACACCTATAAAAGAATTCCTAATCAAATGGGGATTTAATTAAACAGTATTAACTTTTCTGTATTTGTAAACTTCACACTGCCTTAAAAAAGTATGGATTTCTTGAATATTTTTCGATATAAACGATTACTTTGATATTAGGAACTACCAGTAATTGTCTTAAAATAATACAGAAAACATATTTTCCTTAAAAAACATTATAATCAGTTATATAATATTAAAACTATTATAACTATAACCATATAATATTATATTTCTCTATGGAGTATAATGAAAGGTTTCTACTTTATAATCTAAGAGCCAGCTGTATTGGAGGCTACCTTGAATTTAGCTCCTAAGAACAATGCTAAACCTCAAAAATTTTGAAGCACTTATTTTTGACACAGAATCATTGGAGATGTCTCATTTCAAAAATAAACAATCAAAACACTAATTTTTCAAAATTATTGTTAGTTATTCATAAAAAACATTCTCAACAATTTGTTCTTAATAATAATCTAGGTTGTTTTACTACAACTGGCTTTTAAATTATTTGTTTCTGTAAATTAGAGGCGTATACTTATAAAATATAATCAAAGGGGATAAAAAAATAGCAACTTTAGTAGAATAAAAAGGCCACTAAAACTAAATCTACACTAACATTCAAATGTGATTGCTGTATTGTTGTTTTCAATATTATAAACATCATATTCATTTTTTATACCAAACAAAGCATGTTTCTTTTCTGTCTAAAGTTAGACAATTATTTTTTAAATTTTATAACTTCTCATTTAAAAGAGATTTAATTTTTAAATAAATTTTTTTAGCCTTTTTATATTCAGGCTTTACAATCTCAAGTGTTTAAAAATAGTTCAACACTGCTTATCTGTAGTGGAGATAATTCACAAGTAAAACCACTTTTTAAAGAATTTGAAACACTAGAATATTAAACATTGCATAAAATTAAGACATGACAAATAGAACAACTCTATATGTGGATATCTAGACGCTTATCTGTCCATTTTTAAAGCAGTAACATTTGCAGTCGCCAGTTACTAACCAGAACTATCTTCAGTTTGACTATACTTATGAGATAAATATGAAGCTCCCGTTATACGTAACAAATTGAACAAGATCAAATCAAAGTTAAAAATAGATCCTTCACATTTTATAAAAACATCACTATAGTAAAATATATTCTTAAAGTCAAATAGAACAAATCATAAACATAAAAATAGTAACCATTGCCAGCATCCACCTAGTTTAAAGTAAAACCTGTGACAAAGTAGTTGTAGCCAGTTTCTATCGCAATTATAGTTTTAGATTTGACACAATTTTGAGAGTATCTGTACATAGGAAGTCTTTCATACAGGAGATCACAGATAACGTCAAGAGCAGAATACGTAGGTCAGTGACAGTGTTCCGTAACATCAATGATGACCGATTTCTTCCAGCCAAAGAGGAAGTAGCCAGTGGCAGCTCCTAGAGCGACAGCCACACACAGCCATACGTTGTATGTCATGAATATCAGCATGAGGAAATAACTCACCACTATCTGAATAATGTGGAGCAATGTCTGGAATGCATGGTTTGCGCTCAGCATGGTAGGCCTAGACAGACAAACAATCACTGCACAATAAGCAAGATTATGTATTAAATCTAATCAGAATATTCTTCCAGTACAACGTTGGAACCACTTGTAGATGTCATTCATAAGGCAACTCTAAATATTGTCTTGATTAAAAATCTATGTTAATGAACAAATGTGGTACAATATGGATTTCCAGTTCTAATTGTTCATCAAACTCTGTTAACTTAGATCAATATTATTTAAATCTAAGTGGTCTGAGAGACGCCCAGTGCTGGGAATCACAACCTGCTGTCTTTTTCACACAGACTTTTTATTTCACATTCTTATATGATAATCAAGATTTATTAATACTTAAACAAGAGCAGGATCGTAGATAATTTACCCTATAAATTAACTAACACTTATAACTAACATAATGTTTAACCCCTCATAGATAATTACTTTTTTTTATCAACAAAGTTATAAAAATAAATTTTAACAAGTTACTTGTGCCACATTAATTAATATAAGAAGTAAAATACTTTCATCCTTACTGTGGTGTACTACATATTTCTCGAATTCTTTGCTTGATTAAAATAAAAATTGTATTTCCAGAAAACTAGTTTTTCTATGAGATTGAAAAAACCATGTATCTTATCAAGAAAATCTGGTTTGGTTACTCACACTGCACTGTTGGAATAACTGCGATATTAAGATATTATTTGTGTGCAGAACAAGGTTACTCATTCGGTTACCACTGACCATATAGCTTCATATTACTCAACTCTTCTGAATTGCAGACCAACTAATAGAGAAGAATTACTCACCCCTTATTAATCATCTAATATGAATTCCACCAAACTTGACTTCTATCCAGAATGAGTAACCACTTACTTGTTTTATTTTCACTAGATATTGTTTAAATGTCCTGAGATGGTGGGCACAAGACACATACTCCTCGAGTTGATTGTAATAATGGTGATATAAGCCCTAGACGTTACATTGTCTGGTGTCTTGTGGAGATTGGCTCAATGAAAGATTGGCTCACATAAGCAAATACATACAACCAGTTTACAGGTGATGGATGTGTTAGTGTTGGTGATTACTCTCCTCACAACCACATTTTTACTGAAAAATGAAAACACCATAAAACACCATTTGGTAAAAATTTATCTGGGAAGTAACAAAAATGGTGACTTGCAACTTCCCGAGGGCTCAGTCCTTATCTATCTTTTTTTATTTGCATTCTTTGCTTCAGTCCAAATTGATAATAAGTTGATGATCATCTTATCTAGCACAATAAGATGTAAATTATTTAAAAGTACTCTCACATGTAGTAGCTTACCTTAAGAATTTATTTTCCAATCTGAAGCTAATACCCATTACTTCTAAAATTGAAATGTCCAGGTTCTATTTCAATATTATAATGGTTTTCTGTAGAATTAAAACTTCCACACACATCATGAGTAACTACAGTACTTGAGAGGTCACCAATAGATTGATCGCTCACTTTCATTGAGCCAATCTCCACAAGACACCAGACAATGTAACGTCTAGGGCTTATATCACCATTATTACAATCAACTTGAGGAGTATGTGTCTTGTACCCACCATCTCAGTTCCTAGACCAGTCTGCAGCTCAATATTGAAGAGTGAATCGAGATAATCCGAAGAATTGCTGCCAGAAAAACAATGACTTACTACATCATTAGTGTTTTTTATCATTTTTATTATGAAGAAATTACCAAACTAAATGTTCATAATCAGGAAACCTTTCTGTGGTAGAACATTATCCATACGTTTTAACTGTACATATAAATGTACCCTGCTTATTTCATGCAACTACATAGCACATTCTACATTATACCACTATGTACAAAAAAAAATAAATAAACAAAGGAAGGACTGAGCTTTACTAAGGATGCAACCTTCAAAGACTAAGTGCTAGGCATACTTATTTGTTTTCTGTCTTGTTTGTTTACGCCAAGTGTGGACATGTCGTAAGTCAAGTATTTATTTTCAAAAAAGTTTTTGTTTTTTTATTATCACACAGAGATACTTAAATTTCACTGTCAAACCTGAGAATGAGATGAAATGATGAATACATGTGGTGTATATACAGACTACTTCTGTAACGGTATAAAAGTTATTGTATCAGCAAGAGCACACTGTACTGAACTGGTGGCCATCTTGAGTTTAACCCCATGAGAACAATGTTAAACCTGAAACACTTTTATACTCTTGTTTCAAACATAGAATTTGGAAAGTGTCCCTTTTTAAAAATGTAATTAATAAGCATCCAAATATTGTTTTATACTTCTATTGGTTATTCAGAAAAAATTATCAAATATGTTTGTACTTCATTTGAATATTAAAAAACAAACTTTAAGACTTCAACATGAATTTTAAAAGAAAACTTACACAGCAAATGTGTGTCAATCAGATCTTTAAAATTAGACATGTCATCATTTTCCAACAAAACCCAAGGACATAAAAATGTTTGAAATTTAATAAAGTTCTTATGGGGTACAAATGAAGGTCCTTTCATTACAGCCACCTCTTAATCCTTATAACGTCACAGACGCCGTATGGCGCATAGACAAACTATCTCCAAACGGCAAAGACGCGGTACGGTGCATCAACACAAAACTGCGTCTATAGCAAATTTAAGTCCCTTTTAAATCCGATCAATGTCACTAACGGTAAGCGTCAACCATGTGTGTGGGTTATTGACCTATGTCAAGCGTCAAAATATAGCTGTCGCGTTACATTGTTTGAAACAATAGACGCGGTGTCTAGACACTCTCCCCGCCACACGGCACAGATGCCGTACAGCGCGCACGCTTTTGTTTGCAGTTTGGCTTCAGGTAGTGCGTGTCTAACCATCGCTGAGTCGGTTTCCTTCGTTGTGTTTTCTGTTTATATGGTTTTTATTTATTTTTAATTTTATTATATATAATTTATTATAAATATAATTTATTTTAATTATATTTACATAATTGTCTGGTAATGTTTATAGTTTAGCTAATAAAATTTTGTGTGCCTTTTATTTTGACTTTATTTATATCTACAATTTAATGTCCCATAAATATATGTACGTACAAGATAATTTTAAAATTTTTACTTTTTTATACTTACCATAATTATAGAAAGTAAAAATAAAAATGAACTTTACACATTAAAAATTTTTTTTTTTTAATATTGTGCCGTTTGCTGGAAGTCGTGAAAAGATATACTGACGTTATAAGGGTTAAGATTACTACTGAAATCCTTGCCTTGGACATACAAATTGAATAATCGATCCATGATTAAACTTAAGAGAATACTTGATTTTCGCTGAGAGGTATTCTATATGATGTCATATCAATCACATCCAACACAATGACATGAATCTTCAGTCTGGTATTTAGGAGACAACCACACATGAAATCTACCTTTCCGCTAAACATGTTAGAAGATAAATATTTAATTCAATATTTAGAAATGAAATATTAAACTTATAAGGAGTTAGTTGGTCATTATTATGGTATAAACTATATACCAGTTTCCATTTTTAGATTGGCAAATTCATTTAATTTAACAGCCATATGTGTAATGTGAGTCTTTATATATATATATATATATATATATATATATATATATGTATATATACAGTTTTCAGGTTAAGGGATACATTGACATTTTGGTGATAATGTGCAGAAATAGTTACAAACTATTTCCACTGATTGATGTTCAAGACTGTCATATAGATCTAAACTTAATTCTAATAGTGGAAATCTCCAGATAATAGGGTAAAGTTGTTATTTTTATGTTAAAATATATGTTATATTTAGATAATCAGTGGTTTTAAGTTTTTGAGAATCTAATTTATAGTAAAACCAACAGAGGTAAGAAAATTATTGTGTAAGGAAACAGGTTTTGCACGTGAAGAATATAACTACAGTACATATTATCACGCCTACTAGCAATACGTGACCAACAACTATTGTTCGCTGATGTTTGTTTAGAAAGTACTAAACTGATAAGACATTACTGTAGATAAATTCTACCTTCTTTTTGCTTCATACCTACATGTAGCATTAATGATAACTTGTAAAACAATCTAAAAGTTAATTAGAATGTTTTCCTTTTATTATAAGAAGATAGTGGAAACTTTGTATTTTATTTACAAACAGAAGACTATAGTGATTTTAAAGCAAAATGCACATAAATGCATGCTATATGTGCAATGAAAATAAAATCACCTTTATAAATTACAAAAAAACATGCAAAATAAAATAAAAGAAGCAGTTTAAAGTTTTGAACATAAATATTCCCAAATGCAATGAGAAGCAACTAAAAATGCAGTTCGTAAAAACTGGAAAACTGAACAATAACACACAAGAAAAGATATCAAGCTTTTTGACTGGGTCCACTTACGGCTGCCTGTGAATGACTTCTCCCACCACACTGAAAGCACAATGCAATCAAACATCAACAGATTGGTAGAGTGTGATCCATTGAACTTGCTATCAGTCACTTCTTCATAGGTGACTAAATTAAAGAATTTCACAAATTTGTTTGGTGTGTTAGTTTCCCAGCATACGTTTTTAAGTCTCATGTCAAAATTTTTTATTTGAGCACGAAAAGATGTGATAGTCACGTTTAATACAAAAGTAAATGTGTCAGAGCTTATTACTCTTATTTACATAATGAATATTTGAGCCAATTAAAAATATTCAAAAGATGATATCTATCCAAAATTATCATCAACACATGTTTTATATCCATGTTGGTTTTTTCCATGTCTAGCAGTAGATATACAGTAATGACAACAACGTAATTTATCATCTGAAAGTGAAATATGAAGTGAAAAGAGAAATATGGCAAATGTAGCTTTCAGATTCAGAGTGTTACGTGGAACTTCACAAATGAAGGAGCAGTAGAAATTGACACCCTCCAGAAGAAACTGTGTGCACGACCGTGTTACAGTTGGTCCGGTAATTCTTGTGAGGTGACCTAGAAGAATGTACACATCTAAGGAGGTAATATTCCTTGGCCAACTGAGTCTCAGAGACTCTAACACAAAACATCAACATGTATGATGCCATCTTTCATCATATTGGTGAAAATGGTACAATAAAGCTGGGGTTTAAAATGATCTCATTATTTTCTTCTGTTAGTCTTGTAACAGCACAGTTTAATGCTGTGGCTAATGGTAGCAGGCAGAGGTCTGAGGGAGCAGGGTGGCATATCTACAGTTGCCATGGCGATTGTCACACTGTAGCTTGTTGAATATGTGTATATTAGTTGTGTTTTTCCATGGATATATATATATAATATATATATATATATATATATATATATATATATATATATATATATATATATATATATATAAAATGTCCTACTCCCAATCTCCTGAGCTTTATATTAATAGTACATTTTTTGTCAGCTTTCAGCTTTCCACCATGTAGTCCTCAAACAAAATAAATGGATTTTAATTGAACACTTTTTAGAATTTAACAGATAAAAATGTTGATTTTTGTAATTTCTTTACAATTCCCCTAGTAAATAACTGCCTTACATGGTAATGCATGGATTTTTATTTCTAAGATATCACATTTATTAAAGAGTCTGAATTACTACGGTTTGAATTTTGTCCCAGCAGGAGTTGGCTGGGATTTGGGATTTATAATAGAAGACATCTATCTGTTTATCTATAAAGCTTATCTGAATCACTTCTTATAGTCCTCAGCCTACTTAATTATTTGTTTGTTAAAATGCATGATTGATTAAGACTCAATCTGTTTACTGCCACAAAATTATGAATAATATACTAAATTTAATGTTTTGTTTTGTAGGTTTAAAATATACAGTAAGCCAACATAAATTAAGAGTTAGTGTATTAAAATATTTACATAAAGTTATTTAGGTAATATAAGTATGGATTTTTTATGAGTTTCAAGTACTGCTAAAAGTCACATCTATTTACTAGTTTCTTCAACAAATTGTTTAACATTTTAAAGGCTCCTGGACCTTCCTTCTATCTGTAAGCCGAGATATCCACCCATATATTGTGAGTTCTGTTCCCACTATCGTTTGCATTCTTTAAATTTTAGTTTATACTTACTAGTTTAATATTTATGACCTAGTTTTATTTTTATTGTAATATTTTTAACATACAATTATTGCTTGATGCCATTCTTGTATGTACTTTATTGTTATATGCTACGTACACTATATGAATAAAGAATGTTTGAATTGAATTGAAAGATATTAATTTTACTTTTACTGTAAAGTAATAACAATAATAATAATAATAATAAAATATCTAGGTACTGCATTGAATACAGGTAATGTATCACTGCAAACCAACATTCCTACCCCAAAAACTAAATTCTGATATCCTATTCAGTCTAAGAAATTTGATCTACAATGTATAGATGAGAACTACTCTCTATTTTATCATACTCAAGATTACAATTTATGTAATTTTTGTAACAATTAAGTGTTATCTACTCACTGGACAACAGAATTTTCTTCTGGAGCAGTGTTCTTGTTGGTAGGAACATCCACTGAACGATATTGCAAAGAGTTGTAAGTCTTCCAGAATAGGTACTCTCTGAAAATAGTCATAATTTAGTTAATGCTATAAATAAATTAAAACATATAGACAAATGACGTAAGCCAATTTAATAAGTGCACAATCAAATCTATCTTATACAAATAAGAATAAGAGATTGAAAGCCATAATGCTTTAATGTATTGGGAGTTTAAAAATTAGATAAAAAAACAATAAACAACCATTTAATAGTCTGAAGTGCAATATACAGTAAAAAAGTACTATACTGATGAAATTAAATCTAATTATTTAATACTCAATTGTATTTTAAGACAGTACCATTACATTATTTCCACAGCTAAACAGAATGCAAAATACAGTGTCTATCAAAAGTATAAGGACACCAGCAAAATACTAATGCTAGCCACTAATCCTTAAACATTTGCTAAATTTAATTATGTTGTTGTTGTTGTTATGTGCTGTTATGTTGTTGGCTATATATAGCTATTTATTTTGTTCTAGGTTTTATCTGTTCTGTTTCTAAAAACGGCCTAAGGTCTAATTTGTCAAAACATTTTATTTTTCATGGGCTATATTATAATGGCATAACATAATTAAATTTACTAAATGTTTAATTAAGTAACAAGTAAGTAAACATGCCTTATTTTACCAGGTGAAGTTAAGGCTAAGAAGCCCTCTCAACACTTAACCTGGGGACCAACGGCTTAAAGGTGACTTCCGAACCTCCATCAACAGCCAGGCAGGCGGGCTGCTTGCAAGAACAGGATCGCTTAGCGGTCACCCATCCAAGTAGCAGCCACGCTCGACATTGCTTGATCCGGTTACCTTGTGATAACTGTCATACCCACTATACTATGCCATTGGCAACATACATACTAGAGTATATGTATTAACCCTTTGAGGTCTCAATAAAAATTGCTTCGACTGTCCTCAGGTCGTATTTAATTTCTGTTAGTTTACAGTTCTTTGACAATACACCAATGCAATTTTTAAATCCCTTTTTCTGCAACTTTTTTTTATTTTTTTCTCTTTATATATCAATGTAAATAACCTAAAAAGAATATTTACATTATTTGATAGTATTTTTTTTATAAACTTTAAGTAACATTTAAAAAATATAAAAAAGAAATAAAAAATATAAAAAACATAATTTTTATTTTTTTATACATATGTAATAAACCAAAATTACATGAATACAGGTGAAAAGGCACTAGGATCTCATCAGATACATGTTATTCATTATATTATATTATATTATATATAATACATTATATATATTATAATTTTGCCTTGTTCCAACCCTAGGCCTACTTTGGGTAACATGTCTAGCTCTTCATCTTAGTCTACTAGTTTGTAGCCTAGGCCTACCTCTATTATTTGCATCTCCTTTTCCTACTTCTATCACATTATCCACGAATTGATCAAATTCTTCCCCATCATTACCTAAAGTTTCCAATCCAAACACGTCACTTTCGTCGTCTAGGTTACCGGCGTCTAGGTTACCGTCATTTACCACAATGTTTTCAGAAGAATTTTCACTATGATTCAACTCACAATCACTATCACGGTCTTCTTCAATAATCTGTTTTTCATTTTGGATACTAATTTCACTGAAAATACTATCACAATCATCTAATTCATCTAATATTTCGTCATTGTCAGTAAAACTTGTACTTGGACCAGCCATATTTGTAAACACAGCGCAAGTGCAGACGTCAGTTGTATTGGTCTTCTATTTTCGTGAATAAAGATCGACGTAGCATTCACGTAACTAAAATAGAAGTCCAAAGTACCGAATAACTCAAATACCGAACAGCAATAGGTTAGAAATGGCCAAACAAGCAGTGACATTATCCGGTCGACCTATTGTCGACATGCGAGCGTTCAGCGAAACTGCCGCGGTCGACCTATAGTCGACGACCGATCGCAAAGGGTTAATATTTTCCTAATGTCCTTACACTGTTCACAGATAGGGTATTAAACATTACACATTTCTTAAACATACTTGAATAAATTACAATACCTAAGTTTCTTCCATACACTGACTGTGGCGGACATACATTACTCACTATTCAGCTGTCCTATAGCCTGCACATGACTGGTATCGTACTAATGAATGACACACAACACTAATAATTCCGCTGTCTTAAAGTTGGTCTGTGAATGGTGTCGCACTAAAGGTGTCAATTTATTTTTAATAATAGTGTGACTAAAAGCTAAAAACAAACCAACTGTTTCATGCTCAGTGAACTTTTACCAAATATACGCAACAGACACATGATAATGAACTTTTTCAATTTTGGAAAGGAACTGTAAAATAGTAGTGTATGTAAACAAGGTAAGGTGGAGGCATAAAAACTACATATGTCTGCAAAAACTGGAACAAAGGAGTCCATTCTGTTCAAAAAGGTGACTTGCAAAAAAATAAATAAAAAAAAATATATATCCAATATTTGTTTAGCTTTTTAAAGAAAACTCAGACATAAAAAGTACGTATAAATAACTCTTCAATAAATAAAGTCAATAGTAACAACTGTGAAAATAAACTTGCTAGTCTCAATAGCTAGATAAAGTATACGAGGGCAAATCAAATATAAACAGTAATTTATTTCTTTAGGTTTATTTGAAAACCTTATACACTTATTATTCTTTTAACATTTTTCAATATACTCTTCTGCATGATATACACACTTTTGCCACCGATTTGAAAGTGCCAGTATTCCCTAAAAAAATTTCCCATAAAAAGTTTGAGGGCGAATTGTAAGCCAATTGCGCACTTGTTCCTCGACTTCTTCATTGCACTCAAATAGTTTTCCTCCCAGAGAATCCTTCATAGGTGCGTACAAAAAATAGTCACAGGGGGACAAGTCAGAGCTATAACGAGGTTGCTGAAGGGTTTTCCAGCCCATTTCTTACAGTGTTTCCCTTGTCAAAGCCGCAGTGTGATGCCAGGTGTTGTCATGGAGGAGAATAACATCTCTGATGGGCATGTCTCTTCTTTTGTTTTGATTTGCCGACCGTAACAACACAGTAGTAAGCTGCATTCACTGTACTTTGATCATGCAGAAAATCGACAAATAAAATTCCCCTATAGTCCAAAAAAATCGTTGCAAGGACTTATTCAGCAGAATTTGAACAGCACGAATATTGTCATCTGTAAGGCTTATCCTTTGGCATCGATCATGATTTTCGTTTTCAACCTGTTCTTGTCCACCCTTAAATTCTTACATGAGGAGATAGCAAGATACTGTAAATGTACAAAATATACACAGTTTTGTAGTGAACAAAAGGATTTTATAGGGCAAGAAGTATATCAGATAATGATGAATTTTTGTCATTATCAATTTGTTCACAACCTAACTCACATTCCACCGGTTTATAATCATCCAGACTACCTGACAACAAATCTGACAAAGAAATATCATCATACACTTCATTTTCCGATATGTCACTTTCATTATCAAAACTAATATTTTCATCATCCAATAGTTCATGTATATTATTTGAACAACGATAATTGCCCATTTCACAACATAACAATAAATTATAAGCAAATAGCCTACATAATAACCTAGCAACAGTAGCAACAAAGATCGTCTAGGCCGTGCAGAGCGTCACCAGCTGCATAGTCTGTCAGCTGTATGCCGTGCGGCACTTGGATTGATATCAGCTGACGAGTAATATTACGAATATAAACTATATAAAATGAATTGATATTTATGAGTAGAGGATTCAACTAGTGGAAGTTATTACTAGTTTTCACGTAACAATAGCGGAAAATTGACACACACACACACACACAAAACATATTGAACATGATTTCACATTCAAATTTCATGTCATAATAAAAGGATGTGATATTTAACTGTTTTATTACAATGTCAACAAGCGCACCAAACAATAAACAACCCGAAACTGACTCAAGAGTTTCTGGAATGGATGATATAACACTCAACAAAATGGTTGCTTTCGTAACAGCTTTGCACCATGATGAGTGCTGACCGATCATAATTACTAAAGTAATCAGGCTTTCGTATGGTATAAATAATATTACTAAAAACTGTTTTATGTCATATGTAAAAATTGAATAAGATTTTTCTGTTTTCAAACTGTTGAAACTTTTATTTTTTTCAATACAGTTATTTGTTGTCCAAATAAATACATTATTTCAAAAATCATTTTATTAAATTATAACTCCTACATAAAAACATTCAATTGACCATAGTTACTCCAGAATTGAAAATTTTCTGTAATAATACTCTGAATTTTCAATAAAAAATAACTCCTATGGAACTTTTCAAAGTTACTGTACTTCGTTGAAGAAACTGGTCAACCGCCGTAAATCTTGACTTTAAATAATTATTGTAGTTTTTTCAATTCGTAACCAAATACATAATGGTCAGTTATGTTTTATATACAAGAAAGAAAGTTCAGAATCTCGTCTTTTCATTGACATATGATATGCCAGAGTATAACGTAGCCTTTAATATTAAATCATGAGTTAAAGTGAAATAGTACAGGATCACCAGGTATCTGATGGTTGCAACCTCACAAACATAGAAACAGTGATATACTAATAATACCATAATGCACATAATACCAATTTAGAAATATTAAAAGTTTAAAAATGCAGGGAAGTACACAAGAGGAGATAAATTCACAGCTCAAGAGTATTTATTGATAAGACTGAAGAGTAATGATAAGGCATTTAAAAGAGTACTGTTATGGCAATAAAAGCTGGCTCTTCCTGTTTTCTTTCTCTTCTCTCATCCTCAGCTACAAACTTACTTTTGAAGTAAAAGTTGGTTATTTACAACATTAGATGTTGCAATCTGAAACAATGTTTCTTAAGCTCTGTTCTGGGACATCAATTATCATCAGAATCTTACTGAATTTGTATGTTTGTTTTATATCCTTTCGGAATGGAGTTTACAAAACCCTTAAGACATGGTTACTACAGATCTAGGTATAAGTAACAGACGTGTTGAATGTTCAGCTCACAAAATTCATGTAAAGATATTTTGAAACATCTCTGTATTTGCAGATAAACCTAAACAAAATGGCAGTTTTTAAAAGTTTTTTTGAAACTTGGATACCAAATACGTTATATATATTTTTTACATGAAACGCATAAAAACCTGAACTGAAATAATTATTTTACGATAAAGGCTTAAAATTATGTCTTGTAAATAGGAGTACCCAGTATGTGTCTCTTGTTCACTTCATTTACTATTTTGACTAATGATACAAAATATAATCTATATATATATATATATATAAGATGCTCTGGTTTTTCTAATACAGTATTAGATATGACGTGTTTAGAATAACTATTTATTTATAATAAGTGTTTGTGTATTTACTTTTCTATAATATATACATTTTAATTGCACTTGGGTCAACTATTATTTGGCTTAAACATGATTACTAACCCCTGAACAGAATAAAGAGAAGGTGACTGTAATATTTTGTTACAAAGTAGTGAAACCAGTTGTTTTAGACAACCATTTTGAATACAAAATGTTGCTATTACCCATGATCAGAAAATCAGCTGACAACTTATCTGTATACTTTATATGTCTTAAGTGTAATATTAATGACTTAGCACATCATAATACTTAGGGATTTCATTGCTAGTTGTGTTGGCAGCAAATATTGTATAGAACAAGTATTAATGTTATACTTTTGTTGATCTTGTATTGAGTAAAGTTTTGTTCAGAAATCACAGAAAATGCTTTTATGACATTTTATTTTATTTTCTTTCACACATCAAATAAAACGGAACAATTAAAGTGCATTTTTTATATCTGGTATGGAATATACCATTGCACTATTATCGTTTTCTCTAAGTATTATTATTATTATATATATATATACAATATTTATTGTGTACAAAACTAAATTGTAACACTTGTTCCAATACATTGGTACATTGAATGAAGCAATACAAGAGAAGTAACAGTTAGATACTGACATGAAGGTGTAATGTAAATAAGATTACTATCTACTGTCAACAGCACAGTGGTACCAGTTATCCTCATAGACATACACCTGTCCAAAGAACTATTCAGAGTCTATAACACAAAAATAGTACTCACCTATAGTACTTGAGGCCTTCATATAGTGCTGCCATAAAAAATATTCCAAACATTGAACCAATCAAGCCACCTACACTTGAAATCTTCCAGAACTCAAACAGAATCGTCTCATTGTATCCCAAAATGGAATGTCATCTATAAAGAAAAACTCAGTCAACCAGTATTATTAAACAGTTATTTAAAGAAAAAACAAAAGGAATCACTCTGTTTTAAAATCAATTCTGCTTCCTCCATACTCTGACCATAATAAAAAGATCTGATACAGTTAATTTTATAATTTAGCAATAAATTTAAACATCTAATAAGCAATAATGTTATTAGTATTATCCTTCGGATCCCAACTACAGCTGGTCAGATTGGATCGCTATGTGACTTGAAAAGTCCCAAGATCCGATTAAATGAACTCTGCTGTCAAGTGCACAGTACAGCCAAATCAGATTTTGCAATTATTTGTGCTTTCTATGTATATAACTTTTTGGAAAACCAATTTACTTCAGGTTAAATGTATTGTACTGTACTGTACTAGGATGACTCCATCCTTAGAAAATTTGTTTATGGAACTTCTTGAACAGAAATTTCTCAATACCCAAACAATCATATCCAAGGTACACAGCCGGCATATTTGTAATCTGGACACATGGCTTGGACTTGCTACAAAAATGTTTACTCAATTTAAATACTTGTACTACACTAAATTTTACATGGAGAATTTCATCTAAATTACTAGCTTTCCTAGGTGTAGATTTTATTCTGAAAAATATTTGTTTTAAAACTGAATTACATATCAAAGAAAGTGACAAAATGCAATACCTACACTACACTAGTTTTCATCCAATGCATATTGAATGTTCAATTTCCAAAAGTTTATCTTTTAAAGCAAAAATATTTACAGTCAATAATATGATTTTGAAAAATATATAAGTAGACTTTCACAAGCACTAATTGAAAGAGAATCTCCAAAAAAATTAATAGGAAGGTAAACTAACTCTCTTAGTAATAATATCAATTCATTTGCACTTAATGACCTCAAACTTATTTGAAAATATTTTCCAGGTCTACATAAAATAAAAAAATCCTCAAAGTAGCTTTTTCTATTCTTGAACATTCAACAGAAACTCAAAATCAATTTTCGCTAACTCTTCAACTTAAAAAATCATTCATGTCCAAAAAGTATTAGTCCTTATCAACAACTCAAAATGTATGAACCCTCTAAATCCCAAATGTGCAAAATTCCAAAATTGGAATGTGCAAACTCATAGAATAATCTAAATTAGAGGTCTCAAAACTATGGCTAATGGTTTTAACCAGGAAAAATTAATCTATGTGAATAGCAAAACGAGAATGGATTCAGTACTGTGAGTGAGGGATTTGTGCTAGCTAGGCTAACTTAATTATTAGTTAGAGCTTATCTTTTAATTAATATTTCTAATAGTATTTCTCATATTCGTTATTATATTATTAATCTATTCAGTATATTAATCAATCAATCAATCAATCATATTCGTTATTATATTATTAATCTATTCAGTATATTAGTATATTTTACTAAAATATTGACCACAACAGACAGCCAAATAATGCTCAATTCTCTTGGAATTTCTCACTACATTTATAACACTTTATTGCTTTACACCAATATGGTTACAAATTATGGACGTAGCCATAAAATGGGAAAAAAGTAGTGCACAAATATACTATAAATATACAGCCTATTAGAGCGCTAGACTAGATAAAGAATTCACCTAATATCACAATGTAAACATTCAATATTTCTAGTACAGACCAAACTAGGCAGAATGAGGCATGGAGAGGGAAGAGTTAACAGTCTGCAAATCTGGCTCCCTAACTCCCACAAATTGTCTATCTCACCCAATGGCTCAACAGATTGAACCAAATACAGACCTCTCCACTGTATAAGTGTCACTGAACATTGCAGTTCACTTGAAGAAGCGATTGATAGTAATGACATCATGTACTATGTCTTCTCATGAGGAGTGGAGATAAAGGGTGGCTCGTGAAAAAGCCATGGTTCGAGCGAGTTGGCTCAATCTTGGTACGAGTAATTTATCAGCTCGACTAAGTGGGGATGTCGACTGCATTTTGGTTGAAAACATAACCAGTTTGTGTTAGAAAAAATATAGATACAGGCCCTGACCGAAATTAGTCACCAGTTTGAAGATGCCTGCATAAAATTTGAGTAGTATTCGATCGCTTTGGATGAGTTAACGTATATGATCCATTCGGCTCAAGTTTTTCTTTACCTGATATTAAGTTCTTGAATTAAATATAATTAAATATAAAAATATATTAAATTAAATACTTTATAAATTTCAATTGATCTAAAAACCGTAGGGAAGTGACTACAGATAAAGGTAAATTTATTGGTGGCCCAATATAAGGCTTAGGATTTGTTTCAAATGCACTTCAAAATGCTCATGGAAAAATAAGGTATCAGAAGTAAGGGGCCATTCCTTAAAACCGTAATACTAAATCAGATATTTCATACCCCCCTCCCTCCACTATAACGGGCTTGTAACGGTAGCACTAATCCCCCTCAATAGTTATGTAACGCTGCCATAATAATAATTTATATTATTCTAATAATTGTTAATATAATAGAGTCAATTTTTACTCTAAAGTAAAACGTGTTACATTAATTCCGTAATTCCCACTTGATTATTCAAGGACAGATTATGCATCAGGAAGAAACTTTTTGATTTGATACAGAACTTGACCATGGTGGCTCAATTACATTAAATTTAAATACTATTCTGAAATGATCAAAATTCTTACCATGTGCATCATGGAGCTATGATCCATCATAACATGACTACTTTGTGTTACAGGTGATTCCGATGTTTGTAGCATGCTGTTGTGATCGTGGCCATGAGCATTGTGGTCGTGGCCATGAGCACTATGTTCTATGTGGTGTCCCATGTGCTCCATGAGTGTAGTTTTCCTGACAACTGCAACGAATCAAAATAGAAACATTTTATCGCCATAACAACCAAATATAGATATACTACACTAGCAAGTACCAATCATTCTTTCACCTGCCCTATCGTGTGTGGATGTGTGTTTCAGTGCACTTGTTCTGTGCAATGACATGGTTGGTAATCAATCTGGATCCTCAGGTAATTGCTTGAATTTTTCGAAGTGCAAATCGTTTTGTTGTTAACCATGACCGAGGCAAGTTCATCACCACATACTGATTAGTTTTGAATTTTTTCTGTATGCTTAAGGGATTTTTTGGTATTTGAAGAAGAGGATAGATTTCAATCCTTGAAATGTAATGTTTTATTTTTGCAACATTAACAATGGAATATTTCTGGAAACCTTAATTCTTTCAAATAATCTATTGTCAACAATAATCTTTAAACAAGAATTAGATATGGTATTATTGAAACAACAGAGCAAAACAAATAAAATCTATATGTGAGTACACTAAATCTAATCATTAAATAAAATTCTAAGCTGAAAATAATTAATTGTACAACGAATCAGCTTTTCGTAGCGGTCAACCTGGAATTAAAAAATGCCTGCCATAGCAAACTTGTACTTCCGACAAATATAGTATGATAGGCTGGCGGTCCGGTTACCCAAAACAGCTGATAAGCTTTCCTCTCCCCGCGCCGTCCTTGCAGAGTTGGGACATGAACGAGTCAAGAAAAACCTGTGTCAATAGACGAACCTGGTGGTCTTCTAACCTTAAGTATTTTAGATATAAATATATTTATAAGACTATATTTTCTTGTGACTGGTAACAATTATGATGAACTAAATTTTTATTAAGAGGAACTTGGGGTCTGGGAGATGGGCAGGAGGCGGTATACAGTGCTTGTTTCGAATCGGTGATGGGAGGTACCATATTTTATAAATTGGTATACCTTTTATTTAACTTCTTTTTAAATTCAAAATTTAATTTAAGCAATAAAGGCTGGCTGGAGCACAAAAGGCCTGATCCCACAACCTCCGAGGATTCCGTGTGTGATCTAGTGGTTACCAACGGGATCGAACCTGAACAATAAAGATTAGAATATATTTAATATTCAAGGATACTCGCTAGCTACACCTTATCATGTAGCATTTTTATCATTTACAGAGTGTTTATTTAAATAAATTTTTGGAATACACAAGACATGGTTTGGTTGGATTATTGAACATAACCAAGTAAAAAAGAGAAATTATTTTGAAATTTAGAATTTTCCTCCCTTTCCTCAACATACTGTGTAGGCTATATCTTTTCCACATAGCTCGCTAAAGGCAATGCCCCCTTTTTAAATCTCTTAAAAAGATAGTAATTGTAATACTATTATTCTTTCAAACCATCCATTACCGATAACAAATTTTAAACAAATTAGTGATTATATATTTCAATAAT
Organism: Homalodisca vitripennis; assembly: GCF_021130785.1. Classification (NCBI taxonomy): domain Eukaryota; kingdom Metazoa; phylum Arthropoda; class Insecta; order Hemiptera; family Cicadellidae; genus Homalodisca; species Homalodisca vitripennis. Next base: position 169,023,200 of record NC_060210.1, on the reverse strand, counting down.
ATTATCAAAATGATTAAATTATTTTAATCATTGAGTAAATATTTTAAAATGAAAATAGCAAGGTGTAATGTTGAGTATTTGTTGTTTTACAAACATAATTCTATGCCATTATCACTCTTAATGCAATCTACTGTACTCTAATTAAAGAAAGAGTTTATCAGTTAGTACACGCACTAGACAGACACAAAATAATCTACATTACGCAGAACAATACTAATTAGCTGCTGTCTTCAGAAAAGGTAACATCTCTACTTTATGAGAAATTAGGTCAAATATATTGAAATTTTAGGCAATGTCTAGATATAAAAATGAACTCAATAGCAACATACGTAAGTATCAGTGAAATAAGAGTGGCAACACTACAACACTGTCTATCATGTAACTGAGTGACGACGGCAGGAAATTGAGAGAGGGAAAACCTGTTCCCATCAGATACTGAGAATACCTACCAGAGGACAGCAATTTACTACCTTAGTTATTTTCCTCATCTTTCTTAATACAAAATGTATTGGTACCTTAAATTACAAAGTGGATTTACATATAATTTTACATTAATTATTTTACCAACATCTGTACATTATACAAGTTACAGATGTATTTAAAGAAAAAAAAAAATATATATATATATATTACAACAAGTCAACATTAGATAAATAATGTTAGTAATAATAATAATAATATATATATATATATATATATATATATATATATATATATATATATATATATATATATATTATTGTTTTGTATTTAAAAAAATGAATATTCTACTGTAAATGATAAATTATACAGTGTTCAGTATAAAAATAAAGACAGTGTTAATTGTGTGTAAAGCTCTGTGTAAAAAGGTTAATGTAATGTAAAAAAATGTTATGTTACACAACACACACACATGCACGCACGCACGCACACGCACACACTTCAAACTTCACACACACACATAATTATCACTGTCTTTATTCTTATACTGAACACTGTATAATTTATCATTTACAGTAGAATATTCATTTTTTTTTAATACAAAACAATCTGCTATTTTACAAACTGAAAATATTAAAAGAATGTTATAGTAGATTAGTTTTTTCTTTTTGTAATTCTACACTCAATTACTTCATACTTTACTTTAAATTAATTAGTACATTTACATTAACACTAACTTTGAAGATTAGTTTTAATTCTTTAATGTAATTCTAAGATGTAAAGATGTTATACATACTGTTGTAGCGTTATGTTGAGGTTAGTTAACATATGTTACTTCTTTATAGTTGCTTCAAGTCACAATCCTTGAAGTTAAAAGGCAAGACACACTGTACAATCACTTTGATATGTGCAGTTCATTAACGAGGTATTAACAGAACCATAACAGTCATTATTTCATATTGTGTTATTAGTTAGCATTTGACTGGCTGATTCAGCTGTTTCAATGATATCAGATTAAATAAAATAAGTCACTCTTCAATTTACAAGACATAATTGTAACTCGAATATAATATGTTTAAGTATTTAATTTATTGTTTAGATCATCCAATAAATACTAAATTAATAAAAATTAATTATAATCAACATTGCAGCTGTTTGTGAGAAGTAAATACTAGTGTATATTGATGTATAGTGGATGATTATAAATCCTTGGCCACCAACATCCGACTGATCAGTTATGTACAGTCATATACATATAAATTAGTATGTTATCTAAGTGTAAAAATATTATTTTTAGTATTTCTGATTTATTTATGTAGAGTACATTTTTGATGTAAGTAATAATACGTGTAATCTTATTTTTAATGAACACTATTTAATAGCGTATATTCAGCATCATTTCAATAACTAAGAAACAGATCAAAATCATTCATTTAAAAGAGTTAAGAAATGTTTTCTCAGAAGATTGTGTGTTATATTTAAAACGACTCTAACAAATAAGTTACAAAGTTTTTATCATTTTGGGGAATGAGTGTTTTATCTTTCATACATTTTTCTGTTTTGATCATTTTTAAGATGTTAAACATAAATTTTTTTACTGGTACCATTTTGAAACCAACAAAAATGTGATGCTTGTGTTTAGCTCTACATTACATCACAATAAGATAGCCATGCAAAATTACAATGTCATGACTTAAAAATGTTTTTGTGAATATCTATGTAACACATGCAGACAGACAGACTGAAAACTAAATGTTTAGACATATACTTACATCTACAAAGTATTGTGTGTTCTTTAACTAAACTAAGAGCATTTAAAATATTTAATTGGTGTTCTAAAACTCTTTTTACTATAAACTAGATTTAAAAAAAAATTTAAACTATTATAATGGATGTTACTTCAATAATGCACTAATACCAGACTTATGCTTATTAGAGATAAATACTATATATATTAATGATAATAAAGGTGATACTTGTTAAGTATATATGGTGATGTAATATTAAAGATACATGATTTTATTTGAGAAGTAACTTTCGTTAATTATGAAAGTTATTGATCCGAGTTAATCTAAAAATTTTAAGCTCATCCAAAACATATTGAATCACAAAAACACACATTCACATTCACATTCACAGAGAATTATGGTTATTTATTATTTTAATGTTAATTAGTACTTGACTTATTCACATACAAAGTATTTGAAGATGTAATAAATTGAAACAAGTATTTGTTAAAGAATTAAATTTACCACAAATAGATGAGGAAGGCAAGAAGAGAACAGACTGAACTGGAGCAGTGAAATGCAACAGGAGGAAATTACAGTTTTACTGACAAAGAGGGAGAGAGAGGGAAAGAGAGAGAGAGTTGTGTGTTTGAGCAATTTTGCCTTTCACTACAGAAGGACCTGACATTGACCAGGAACTGACATACCACATTGGTATCATTCTTAAAACAGGATCACTGAACATTTCAATATTAATTTCATCACTGTTACAAAATTGTACTTTACTCCCAATTATCATCTATATAACTTACAATCATTTTAAATTAGCAATATATACAGAATTTCAAGTATTTTACGTCTGAAATAAAATAAAAATTATTACTGTAAATAAACTGAATTGATTATATTTTCATAACTGAATTAATTTGATTAATTATAATTTACTGTAAGTTTATTGTGAATTATATCTGATATGCTAGAGGTTTAAGTTAGTTAGTTGAAAATGTATCAAGATGTATATCACTACAATTTTTATACTATATTAACTTTTGAACTATAATCTTGAATTTAATTATTATTTTTCATAATTTTACATTGAATAATTTTGGATGTTTTATATTGTATTCTAAAGATAGAACAGTGCGAGTTGAGCCACAAATTAATAACCACAATATCCTGTTTTCTTCTCCGAACACAATGATAATACATAACATGACCTTTATGGACAAGTAATATGCTGAAACCATGATGCATATATGTTCAGTCCTTGATAAAACATAAATAAATTCTGATATTTTTAATACCACTTTATGAAAGATTTTTCAAATCCAATAAAGCGTTTAAATGGCAACAATCTCTAAAGCAGTCAACATAAAAAAATAAAGAAGAGTAACATAAAAATCACACTGAAAAAATATAAACTGGAATTATTAACAAAATTATTTTGACAATAATAAACGTTAAAACACACTTAAATGTGAAAATAAACAATTCTACAAATAACACATCCAAATACATGTTTTAGAATTTATATGTACTTTAAAATGATAAAATGTAAGATAAAATATCTAAAATGTGGGGATAAAATGTATTATCTTTTTACATTTTAAAATCAGTGCTCTGTAGATGTATTTTATTCAATTATCTTTAATATTTAATGAAGTTTTCAGCAACACTAGGAAAAAATATTAACTTTGTCTATTCCTTCTTGCACAAAACTAATCCAAATAAGAAAATTGAACCTCTTTTTAGAGAATACTTTTAAACAAAACTTCTCCAAGCACTATAAGATTAATATTATGTTTTATTCTGTCAAGTGCTTTTTTAGTAGCGTAGTTCAAATAGCAATGACAGCAGTGTGACCTCTTAACTACAGATGGCACAAGTTATGATATCGAATCATTTATAATTTACGGGATATTTATTAAAATTTTACTACAAAATATAACTAATTACAAAAACTTAAGACATAAGGAATTCAAAACTGACTTCCCTGACATGTCACAACATGTTTACGATTGTTGAAAGGGAAAACTGAGATGAGGTTATCAATGTGCATTAATGGCATTGTATTAGACACAACACGCTAATCTCTCTGAGACTAATAGTATAAGTAGACAAGAGATTGCAGTAAGTCCATATTACAATGAGGAAAAACTCATCAAATGTACTTAAAATTAAAAGTAGGCCGTATTCATCAGATGAAGTCTGATTTCAACAACAAAACAGGATACTTTACAATTACTATAGGGTTCTATTGCTTTACGTGACAAATGTTTACTAAAAGATAGCTATAAACTCTATAAATCCAAAATTGTACACATCTAAGTGCTCAATACTCTTGAGAAAATTATTCATTTGTATATTACTTTTACTTTAAATTTATTTATTACATGTACATTAGTTGAATTTGAATTGGGAAATAAACAATGTAATTGGAAAAAGTTAGCAGTTTGTTTGTTTTTAACAGTTTCCGAATTGAAATATAACTTCAATATTTAAAAGGCATTACATTGTAAGAGTGTAGAGTGAGATAATGTGTGCTGTCATGTTTAAAAGCTATTAAAATATAACTGAGTGATAAGGAAATATTGCTGAAGTTGGTTTCTTTCCCTATCAAGTTCAAGCCAATCACCAATAATGGTTTGGTATGGACGCAAACTATACTCAGACGTATTCTTTACATTCAATACACAAAGTACAAAGCAAATGTTTTGACCAAACTTATTTTCAATGTATTCAAACTGCACACATATAACTTCTCCCAAACATGTTCAAAGTGGTACTGCACACTTTGGGCTTGAGTCAAAAACATTATATGGCGTTTTTAATAAACTCTGACCTCTCAAATATGTACACAGACCACAAATTAGTTATAATGTTCTTAAGTTCCACAACGACACATTTTACAGCCATAAGCAGAATAGCAAACATATCACTCAAAAAGAGTCAGTATGTGCCTAAGAAATACCATATCCCTTCTATGATAAGTGCTGTACACACAAGCAATGAAATTTTAAAAACTCACTCTTAATCTTAAAGAAAGACAACGATTTATAGATGTCAGTGTTTGAAAGGGTTACAAATAAAACTGTCTGAAGAGACCTGCAATAATCACAATACTCTAAATGGCTACACATGTGATACTTAAAATTCTCTTTTGTACTTTAAACTCTTTGGGTTTCAGATGAATACCTCAAAAACTAACATGATATTTAATTCAGATGTACATATAGACATAGAAAACATTCAGGGCCACTTCTTTCTTGATGGTGAGAAACAAGGTTCTAGAAATAGGAGCAAACAATATCAGCTTGAGCACAGGTATTAATATAGTGAGACCAATTCACCGTTTCATCAAAAATAACCCCAAGAAGAACAGAATCTGATGTAATTATCTCAAAACCCTTAAAAGAACTACACCTGCCATGTTTTAATAAACCCCATTTTTCAGGTCGGGAATAAAGCATATTAATGTAGGATCATCGAAATAGAACACTACATTAGAGTTAGTATTCTAAAGCCCTGTATATCAGCTCTGAGGAATCCTTGATGTAACTCATGACCAACTGTCACAGTTTCCATCATTCAACACTGACACTGCTAGTTTTTCCCACCTGTCTCATTAGTATAGTTCGGCCACCATACTATCACCAACCAAAATGAAGTACTCACTGATGTATTTATTAAATCCATTGGTTTTTTATTAGCAAATTAATCTATATACTACACATGCAGTAAAAACCATTTGACATCAACAGATGTTTCAATCAACTTTTACATTAATTTTGATTCTTCAATCATTGGACTCTCTCAGAAAGCCTTAATAACCTGTGACAGTAATCTGTAATGAAATACTGTATTTTTAGGCTTAATTATTTATTGTACCTGTTGTTTCCTGCCACTCTACATCTCAGTCTTAGACCAAGCAGCAACTACAGAATTACTTCAGAAAAATAGAAACTTGGATGTCTTAATTCACAGAGAAATTCTTTATACGACTCTGGGATTCAATATTTTGACAACCCTACAGATTTCTTTGGAGGCCTAAAACTCTTTAAAGTTTTTTTTTTATACAGCTGACTTATAATCATATACCATAACTCAAATAAGGGTGTATTTCAGTAAAATAGCCTGTTCTTAAAATTTTCATGAAATAATATATGGTTAGGTTACTTAAGGTGTACCTAACCAAAGATATCCGCTATTTCATCATTCCAGGTCAGACATCAATTAACAATGAATGCATTTCCAAAATTAAATGGAATCTGAGTTGTATATGAGCTCTTCATATCTACCACAACCACAGGATGATTTATAGAAAGACTAGTCCCTGAAAGACTCTATGGGAATAACTAACCAAAGATATCCGCTATTTCATCATTCCAGGTCAGACATCAATTAACAATGAATGCATTTCCAAAATTAAATGGAATCTGAGTTGTATATGAGCTCTTCATATCTACCACAACCACAGGATGATTTATAGAAAGACTAGTCCCTGAAAAACTCTATGGGAAATTAATTATTGTACTTTATATGATATAAATCTTTATACACTGAATTTATCCTAAATATAACAAGAAATTAATTGGAAACTACCTTTTCATGCTCCTGTAATTCTACAGTTTTCATAAGATATGGTACAGTATCAATTGAAGAACAACCTTTTATCAAAGTTGTTTAAGATTCAGATTTTTAAACTGTTCCAATCATCTTTCTTGATTTACATGATTACTACTATATCATTAACTGAGCACAATTTCAGTTAAAATATCAGCATTATTTACCAACCAATTTTTATTTTCTGGAGTGAAAATGTCTACCTGTATGATTAAATTTAACAACTTTTATTACCTAAAAAATTGTCATAATCGTATCAGTTTATATGTTTATAAGCTTTAAGAAGTTCAACCACCCATTACCTTGAAACATAATATGGTAATCTAATATTAATTTTTCTCTTGATTTGAGACTCCAAGAACTGTGACAAATAGATTTTTTTTTATTTACTGATTTTTATATTTAAAAAATAAAATCTAAAAAACTCATACACACAGACAGATGTTAAACTAAATATTTTTGACCAACGTTTGTATTTTTTGGTTGCCTTTACCCAAAGAAAAAAATTCTATGATGATGAGTTCTCTGTTCAACAGATCAGTTTTTGTTAAGGCATAAAGTGTTAAAAATACTAAATGTATGAAACCATGTTATTTTTACAAATTATCTATCACCAAACAAAGAAAGCTTAAGCAAAGAATAAAGTAGTTTGTTCTTGTAAGTATTAATCTCCATTAAATTCCTTAAAAAAACTTAATTCTTTAGAAAAAGAATCTCGGTTTTTTTTTACTTATTGCATACGAGATTTCAACTATAGGGAGCAATATAAAAACTAACTTATTTCCTAGATACCATGTTATTAACTTTTGTAAAACCATTTTACTATTGACATTTCTTACACTTTTACTTAATAACTCACAATCCATGTTTAAAATATAAATATAATTTGCCTTTAGTTTCATCCCAAAACCTCCTCAAGTTAACAAAAAACAGTATTTTCCTTGGATTCTTCCAAGAAGACATAAACATATTTCTAAATATTTAATGAAAATGGGTTGATAGCCTAACTGTTAGAATACATTCAACAATCAGACAGGGAGAAATTATTTTATAAAAATATTTAGTTTGGTTAAAACAAATCCAAAACTAGTACACTTTATTTATATCAAAACAAAACATTTTTATTTTTGCATAAAAAACTAAATAGAGTTGATTTATTGGCTGAAAATTAGCGGAGCCTACTACTCAGGGAGTTGGTTGAATTTGATTATGGTACATAAGATTTCACTAAGGATTACTAAAGCCTAACTGTCTACAGAATATCTCAAAAACAGATTGATCAACTGACTAGAAATTTTGCATATTTTACTATCACTAAGCAGGTTAGAAAATTCCTCTTCTGTTTGTTATCTGTCTATCCATCTGAGAGCGAATTGAGCTATAAATTTGAAATTATGCATGAAACTGTTTTTCTCCAAAGGCAAGGCATAGTTCGATGATAATCAATGTCTATCCATGGAAATTAACATCATTCATACATCTGTTCCTTATCACTCAGAGGCTTGTCAAAATTTCTATTCTATCTTTCTGGCTGTCTTAGGACAGGCTAAATTTGTCCTTTATCTGTTTGTCTGCCTGTCTGCAGAATATCTTGAGAACAAAATTAATTACAGATCTGAAATTTTGCATTGAAATTCAATAAAGTTATGTGACACATGGTCTGACATACTACATATTAAGTGTAAATAGAGTGTAATTACTACCACATATATTATTTAATAAACAGTTAAAGTCTCTTAAAGAAATAAATGTAAGATGTTTCACTGAATTTTTAGTATTAACAAATGCAAAAACTTCACGGCAAATAAATTATTGTCACAAAAATTCAAAAATAATTTTTGTAATGGTTTTTCTCTTAAAAAAATGTATGGCATTTATTCTCCTTTCTATTCACAAGCTAGTTTATTGTACGTAAATGATAAAAAAATGGACGCAAGTGGAATAGTATTCCTACTAAATATGCTAAGCTATGTTAAGCAGTTAATTACAAACAAATATTATTTTGAATATTTATTCTATGGCAACTATCAATGTATTTAGTTAACTATTTATTTTTTATGATTTATAACAATAAAATTATTTGAAACGGTTAGAACAAGTTGTTGAAAGAATAATTCAGTTGAGGAGAAATGCAGACCAATAAACTGAGGGACGCGAGTCAAATATTTCATCAACATTCCACATGATCTCCTCAATCAAATAACAGTGAGCAGTGAACAGCAAATGGAGACACCCTAGTTCACTAATACACAAGAGAAATCTGTTAAAACTTGTATTTAATATGATGTTTCACATCAAAACTTGAGTTTAATGTAATTATCTCTTGTTTTGGTACTATTATTAAAACTATGATTTGGTCTTTGATCCTAAGTTGGCAAAAATTACTAAGTTAGATATTATTACCAAGATTAATTTAGTAGAATGTATTGTAATAATAAATATAACTTAAAAGCATATTTTTTCTTAAATATGTAAGTACTCTGTCTGACACATTATGAAAGAATAATAATTCTTTTAAATAATCTTCTACAAAGTTTAAATTTAATACCCGTACTTGATTTGTGCTTCTACTTGTAGTTTAAAAACTGGCATTGGTAAATTTGATTCAGAGTGACAATAATCAACTTAAAATTGTGCTTCTTTTCTGAAATCAACATAAATTTAGAAAAGATTTTAATCGTTATTAAAATGTTATACACATGCTCTTTATTATATTTGAACACAATGATTTTAATCAAAAATTAAGTTAGCCCAATCAAATAGTCAAATAGATCATTGTTAAAATGTTATACACATTTTAATACAATAATTTATATACAAACCAAATAGTCTGTTCAGTTTTAAATACTGTCACGTTAATATTGAGTTAGTTCTGATCAGTGTTTTATTATCATTGTGATATTTAGACTTTTCATTATACATATATATAAAAAACATATAATATATATATATATATATATATATATATATATATATACATACATATATAAAACATTATATATATATATATATATAATATGAATTAACATATACATATGTAGGTATATATATATTCTTTAGTAAATGGTAAGCACAAGATGGTTTGACCTATATATACTAGCAGTTACCCGTGACTTTGTACTTTGTATGCAATTTCTCAGGTTTTGCACCTGTATGAGAACCTCTAGTTCAAGTGAATTTTATTTCTAACGCAACAGTTTATATGATAAAAAAAAATGTATATTTATGGTCATTGTAATTTACTCTGAGCTTAGTATTTTTGTTCCATAGCTTATTTTGTCCCTTTCCCAATCAAGAAAATATATATACATACACAGCTCTGAGAAACTTACTTTTTCCAAAGATAAAAAGTTTAGATTTCATAACAGTTTTTAAATTTAAAGTAAAAGTTAGACTACACTGTCTTTTATATCTGCACTGCTAGCAGTTACCTGCAGTGTATGCAGTTTAGTAGATTTTGCACATGTATGACCAATGCTGATTTAAGTAAATTATACAGAGTGTCCCGTAACTCTCTGAACAAAGGTACACCACGTTATTGTTCAGGTCAAGACAAACATTTCACCATATGAATATGGGTCTCTGATGCTTAGTTTCCCATCTGTCTGTCTGTATGGGTTTTTTATAAAAAAATTAATATCTTAAAAACTAATAAATTAAATTAAACCAAATTTTGCTCAAGTTTTTATAATAACAAGGCCAGTTACTAAAAAAATTAGAATTAAATTATCTTTTGTATTTTAAAAATGAAGGCCATTAAAACTTCTAATATTTCAAAAGCTAATATTTTTCTCAAGAATTGCAAAAATAACAGTTTTTAGAGGATTTTATCACAAATCTAATGACACTAAATTTATTTAAATGGAATAATAAATAACTGATTTAGAGCAGATTTACTGTGACAAGCCATGGTCTACATTGAGGTTCTCAGCGAGTAGCCAACAATACAAAAATTGAATACACGGCAGCTCTCAATGTGAGCCATGTCTTGTCACAGTAAATCTGCTCTAAATCAGTTACTTATTATTCAATATAAATAATTTTAGTGTCATTAGATTTGTTAAAAAAAACCCTCTTAAAAAATTGTTACTATTACAATTTTTGAGAAAAAATGCAATTTTTTAAGATATTCAAATTTTAAAAGTTTTAATGGCTACAATTTTGAAAATACTAAAGAGAATTTCATTGTATTTTTTCAGTAACTGGCCTTGTTATCATAAACGTTAGAGTGAAATTTGGCATAACTCAATTTATCACTTTTTAAGATATTAAATTTTTTATAAAAAATACACATACAGTCAGATGGGAAACTAAGCATCAGAGACCCATGATCATATGGTGAAATACATTTTTATTGACCTGAGCAATAAGTGGTATACCTTTGTCCAGAGAGGTATGAGACACCCTGTATGTTCGACAACAATGTTGAACTTACCTTTTTTTCCCACAATTAAGAAAATGCATCAACAAGTTCATAGATATGGCCACTGTACTTTACTTGTTCTCAGTATAATATGTTCCATATTAGATTTTGCATTTCTCAATCAAGAAAATATGAACTACAGATCAGAGAAGCCCACTTCTGTCAAAAGTGAACTAGATGAGTATACTTGTGAAAGCAAAACAAACAAAAGGCACTTTCGCATTTATAATATATGGTTTGACATATATATAGGCAAGGAATAGTTGACAATAATATATTATTACTTACAAATATATATATATATATATATATATATATATATATATATATATATATATACATATATATTTTCAATTTAAGATTGTTTTTGGTACATTTAAATAGTGAACAATATGGGATGAGAAATTATCATCATGAGGTGGCACAACCTTCTAAATTCAGTTTTGGGTACAGTCAATTGACATCATAAATTACAAACTATTTTAGAATTCTGTGTTTCAGATTGTTTTACGAAGCTGAATTCCAAAATCTATTACTGTCTATTGAATATATTGATGAAAGTCCTTTTACGTGTAATTTTAAATGGGTCCTAGTCATGTACTGAAGTATATAGAACCTTACAACAATTCTCTAACCATTTGTTGGTTAGGAAAATATTTACTTTAGCCACTTAATATTATTTGCTGTTTTTCAAAAGGTAAACGCTTAAAAATAAATTTTAAAAACAACAGTAAACAACTAGAAAGCCATAAATGTTTTTAATACCTCATAATAAGAACTAGTAGTCTGCTGTGGCTCCTCCATGCTATCGCTAAGAAAAGAAAAACCCTTAAGGTAGTACAGGTCAATAAAATACAAAAATTCTAGGTCCACACATGCTTGAGAAAATTAAAAGTAAATTACCAACTCAGCTAACCATATTATGCCACATAGTAAGAGGGCAATTTTCACCACACTTTTGAGTATCCAAAGAATTAAAAATCCTACTGCAAACTAAATAGATACCGCAACCTATAGATAAACCGCTTGTAAAGAAACCTGCGCAGAAGCAAATATCTGAGCAGCCACGTGCAGGAGGGGTTCCCATTCAATGGTAGGGTGTGGGACAAGCACCTCCTCGTCTCTGTTTTATCAGCTGTGTGAATTACAGCATTGTCTTGCTCACGCCATTTTGATTACATGGCAGTTACTTACCTATTCTATAATTTTATTGTATTTTTGTGTTTAGGCATATACAAGCATTAACAACTAATCAAACAGACTAATGTAGCCATTGACGTATCCAGGGAGCTTGGGTTTTGGTGTGAGGTTAACCTCTAAGTGGCCAGGTCAGGGGATGGAGCAAGCATACGAGTGACGAGCAATGGTGGGGATGCAGGGAGAGGTTGTCATCACAGCGGTGGAGGGGTATTTACCCCACCCTGCGTAAACTAAAAACCCCTTTTTGAAAGCGGTTGACATGTAGTCTGGTTTGTCAGCACCTAAAAATTCTTTCTGGAAATAAAAGTACACCATTTTAAGAAACGGTTGATAGTGATTTTAGATCGTTTTAGGTATTATGGCTTAAGTAAATATTATCTGTTACATCACTGAAACATTTTAAAACTATTGCCTACCTTGGCTCTATAGGAATACTTTTAAATTTATGACATTTTCTTTCATTCATCTACTAGACAATTACATATGTTCATTGTAATCTCACTAAAATCTGCAATGTTTAAGGAAACTAGCATATTCAGAACCTTAATATTTATTAAATTTCAAATTGAATTATTTTTACATAATGTTACTTAGCCAAATAAAACCAGACCACAATCTTGCTTTATTATTAATAAATACTTTAAAGTCAATAAAATCTACAACTCCTTTAGACTTAAAACTTGTGTACCAAAATAAATGAGTTTATTTTTACTTGCATTACAAATTGACATTTCTAATAGTTTCAAATTATTACATTTAAACAAATAGAAACGTATGTAAACCAAATTTATGTCAATTTATGATAATTCCTAATCTGAAAATATTTACCAACCCAAAACTTAAGATTTTTGTGTTCCATCAATCTCCTATTTTATGAAAACATTTACTACACATATAGAATACAGCTGATAGAATACGAATAGATACTCATATTATATCAGCTAAGGCAGTAAATGAAATATAATACTTCATTCCACCATTTCAATACACACAAAAATTGTAAACTTGTATTTAAGTTTGACAGCACAATTTTTTTTTTAATTTTAACACAAAACATAAATCATAATAAGGCTTAAGCATATAGATGAAATAAATTGAGATAGTAAGGTGAAGCATCATTGGTGGTAAAAGTATTTTATCATGTTGATAAGTTCTAGGAAAGTCATTGTGATTTGACTAATTGGTATTGGTTTAAAATTAGCCAAATGTCGAATCAGGTGTTAGGCATATTGAATGATTGTCCTTGTGTGTGACTTACTGTTTGTTACTATGGACAGATGCAAGTTATTATACTAGAATATTACTTGTTGCTCATGTTGCAAAACAACAATGTATAAGTGTCCAAATTCAATACACCATTTTTATTATTAAATACCAACAATATTAACATATTACAATAATATAAAATTTAACATAATTTATTTCACAATGATAATCAATATTGAAATCAATAAATATTTATTATTACTAAAATGGTTTTATTTCCAACACTATGATCATGGATTCCTATTTGATCCATACAATCTTACTAAGAATAATAATACAAAATTATAAAATCTTATAAAAATAGTCACTACACATCTTTTTAGTATGAAGTTATGTTTATAATGTTCTCTCTGTTCTGTAGTTCACATACAACGTATAGTTTAAACATCTGACATTTAATAGGTTTAAATGTTTAGAGTAGAGTTAAGTCATTGATAACTACCTTCAAAGCAAATACATGGTAAACTACTTAATATTTCTTGTATAGTAAACTTAGTTTTTCTTGTAGTTGAAACTGCTTGGTTAAGGAGGCTAAGGTTATATTACATCTGAAGAAATTCAATTATGTCCTCTGAATTTTACAGATCTAACCAATATTCAGTGAAGTCTTTTTGTATGCTCCGGCCATAGCATTAGTGTAGGTTTTGGAAACTGACAAAAAAACAATATATTGATATAGTGGCATATTGCTACGGGAATTATATGTAATGGTGAATGATTTAGTAAGTTTCTGGTACAAAACACACCTAAATCAACCAGGCGTTTTAGAATATTTCAACTGTTACAGTAATGAACTGTTGAAGTAAATTAAACTGAAGTAATTTTAAATTGTTTTAATTGATTGTTTATAAAATGGAATATTTTATTTTGAGAGAGATAAGAATTGAACAAGTTTTCAGTGAATTTTAATACTGTGAACATTAATATACTTTTGTATATGTGTATGTGACTTCTCTCCCAGCTAATCATACAACTCGATAATGATAGTTTATACTTAAAAAGAGATTTGTTAGAGAGACATTTCTCTCTTGCAGTTATTATGAGATAGTGCAAGCCGAGTTTGGCATACTTTATGTTCTCCTGTTGAAAATTTTTGTCAGTTCCTATTAATGCAGTATATTTATTCATTGGATTTTAAAATGCCATCTGAAAGCAAATATAACATTTTTTGCAAGAAAAATCTCCATATGAGATACTTAAAATGGTGATACAAGCATGTAAAGAAATATTCCATGAAAAACACGACAGTATATAAGTGGAATTTTCATAAAGGAGATGAACCAAGTTAAAAATGAAACTGAAAAACAACATTACGCTGACTCAGATGATAGAAAATGTGACAATAAAAGTTTTGGAAAAATGAATTTAAGAAGTGTTTTGAATAGTTTAATGTACCCTTGGAATCAATGTGAGAATGCAGGATGAATGTGCTTTGAAGGAACATAAGATAAAATAACTGTAAAAATTTTCAACAAATAGTAATTAGTCAATTCTAAGAATATTTGATTTTATCTCATACATACGAGGGACATTTTTAAAATAAAAGCTGTTTATCTTATAAATAAAAATGAATGGCGAAATGTGTTGGTAAGCGCTAATCTTGATAACGGCTGGACCAATTCGGTTAATTCTTTTTGTAAAATGTCCATTGAAATGCGAGGAAGGTTTTTATGAAGAAAAAGTTAAGAAAAGTTACCTGGAATATTTTGGAATTCAGAAGAAATTGTAATTTTTACGTTTCATAATTTAAATTAAACTGGCACTAAACAGCTGTTGACAGCTATAGTTCGACAAACTTTCTGAAACATCTGTTTACATTAAAATTTTATCAATAATAAGTAAACAGTGCTTGATCAGTAGTGTAATGCAGATAGTACATAAAACATTAATGTATAAATTTTACTCCAGACTGCACCAGTGACGAATTAAAATCATCTAATGCATTAAATACTGTTATAAAACTAACCTTAATGAACAAAGTTATGAATGTTTTCACATAAGTTACTTTAAACTGGTGGGCTTCCTTGACATTATGATACTAAATTGTAACATGGCTTAAGGAAAAACAGAGATTCACATAAGTTACTTTAAACTGGTGGGCTTCCTTGACATTATGATACTAAATTGTAACATGGCTTAAGGAAAAACAGAGATTCACATAAGTTACTTTAAACTGGTGGGCTTCCTTGACATTATGATACTAAATTGTAACATGGCTTAAGGAAAAACAGAGAAATGAATACTAACATGCCTCAACGATTCATTCTTTCCCTGGCTACAGTCCAAAAAACAAGTGTAATGGAAAACTTTAATAACGATTATTTTGGAATGTTGCATAACCTTAATAAGGATTTCCCCTTATACCGAAAGTACATAAGTAGTAGGTAGGACTTCCCCCTAGGTCGTAATAGGCTTTTCAGTCCTACTTATGTGTGTATTTTCTTCATCAGGACAAGACAAACTCAACTATGTCAACACGATTTTAACCAAAATAGATTTCCGAGAACTAGATAATCGAACGTATATAGTATATTGATCAAGGCAATATGGCAAGATAAACTGTGACATAGTAGGTAAGTGAATTTAAACGGTCTTAAGTAGACACTTTTTAACTGAAGTAAGCATCTCGGTCCTACATAAGTATATTTTTTTTTTCTTCGTCACCTGAAATATATGACAAGGACTGGAAATATACGCTTTTTGACCGAAGTAAGTTTCCGAGACCTGCTTGATCCGAGATTTGTGTTTTCTTGATCGGGTTGACAAGATGATCGGTGACGTTATGTATATCATTAATTAGAACCAGAAATGCTCCTACAGTGCCAAACATGATATAATAATTGAGTTAAACTCTGATACTATTTACCATGAACTTAAATAATATCTACCTGATGTATGCCTACTAAAGTTTTGTAGGACTCCCATCATATTACATCACAATTGCTTTAATAAGTAATATAAGGACTTCGGTTCTAAAGATTGCGTGCGAAGCCGTGTGTAACAGCTAGTTTATAAATAAAAACACAAACAAAATGTTTTTATTAAGGTTTCATAATTTATTTTCAGGTTTTACATAAGCTCAGTTTTTCACCGGTGTAAAACTACCAATGGATTTCTTCCTTTTCGGATGCAGAAAACAAAAGTCGAACGTCATAATGATTATGTTATGTTCACAGTAAGTAAAATAGTCTGTTCTTTCTAATAATGTAGTTTTTTTATGGCCCAGGTAAGAAGAACTCTTCCACAAATAGTGGCCTCCAGATAATAACAAAGTAATGGTGTACCTCACTTATTTAAAACTAAATTAATTTTTGTAAATTATATTTAGTCTATATTGACAAACTGGCCCGGTTATTTGGAGATGAGTAGCAGCAGCCACTACGGGCACTGTCAACTACTTAAATATTTACATTTTTCAGTACAATTGTGAATAAGGTAGGAACAACCACTATGGACGCTTTTCAATAAAATTGTGTATAAAGTACGAGCAGCTACTACAGGTGCAGACAATTACCTAATATTGTAATTTTTAATACAACTGTAAATTAAAACCATTGCTGTTGTTAAGTCTAACATGTTATCACTATGGCTTTCAACAGAGCAGTGGAATAATAATACATTATACCATGTTATTGAACGAGTTATTTTCAAGTGAAATGAAACAAATGAGTAATTTTTTATATAGTGCATAAAAAAACATGCCTTGTGTGTGGTATATATGCCTTGCTGGAGACATGTTGTATTTCTGAGAAAAAGGTAAGTTTAGACAATCTATTTGTAAATCTAGGATTGCAAACTCATTGGTAGCCTAATTAAAAAAAGTTTCAGCGCATAAAACCGAAAGTATGTATCGTTAAGTAGTATAAATTGTGTACTTTCATGTAGTATACAACGTATGTTCAAAAAGTAATTCAAATTTTCATTTTTGAAAAAAATATTTATTCGTATACATTAATGTTGTCACCTTCAAAATAAGCACATTAGATACTATACTCTTGAACCAGCGCATCTCAAATCTATAAAACACTTCTCAAACTCGATCTTTCGATTGGCCTTTAGCTCTTTCAGCTATGCACTTTTAATGTTATCTATGCTTGTAAAACGACAGCCCTTTAAGGTCCATTTTATTTTTGGAGCTATGTCTAAAGAATATGGAAGCTAGGGCATTGTTACAGTACTGTTTTTGGCCAAAACTTCTTGAACAAGCAATGAAGTGTTAGCAGGTAAATTGTCATGGTGTAAAAGCCATGAATTGTATGCCACAAATTCAGGCATTTTTTCGGATTGCTTCAGTCTTGTTCACTTGCAGATAGTACTCCTTATTGACCATTTGACCTTGTGGCAAGAATTAATGATGCACTATGTCGTGGCCTTGTGTATCTATTGAGTTTGGGGAGATAGAAATAAAGTTAACTTTACATAACTGGTTTATTTAAAATTATTAGAAAAACAATAGATTATTGGAATAATCATGGAAGACGTTAACAGTAATATTTTTAGAAACATGTGTTTGTTTACATTGAGCTAATATAAAATAATAATTGTACAATATTTTAAACATCTGGTTGACACTATAATTCTCCCACGTTTAAAAAAAAAAGATACAATGGAAAAATTAACGAAATTAAAAATTAAATTATAACAAAGTCTTGCATGTATGCATGCTGGCGATGTATTCTAGTGGATTGGCGCAGCACTGAATTTTCATCTCCAGTTTCATGTTGAGTTTGCTCAATGACTTGAAGGTGGTTGCTGTTGAGTTGGTAACACAGTCATGTCTTCTATGGGTAATTTTGGTCTTGGCGCTTCTTGAGCATCGTCTTGTATGTTAGAAGGGAAGGTGACAGTCTTCATTGGTGGTCCACCAAGTCTTAATTGGTCGATATGTCAATTGAAAGTGTAGCCGCTGTCTAGTCTGATGAGGTAGTGTAGGAGTCAGATTTCTGTAAGATTGTTCCTAGTTTCCAGAGATTCTTGTTGTTTGAATAGTAGCGGGCTTGGACTTTGTCTTCTACTTTGTACTGTCTTGCTGTAGTTTTTCTTACTGTTGATTTTGGATGCTTGATGGTTTAAATACATCATGCTTGATTCGGATCTGTCTGTTTAGGAATGTGTTCTGCTGACCAAAGGCCCTATATCTGAAGAGTATTTCTCTGACCTTTTGTTTGATTGTTGAGGGGTCTTAAATCATTGCTGCCAATATGTGTTTGAGGTTTTGGATGTTTTTTTCAGCTAGCCCGTTGGTCGCTGGATGACCTGATGCTATGAACTTTTATAGTCCTCCTTCTTTGCAGAACTGCTGGAATGTTTCACTGGTGAAAATCACAGCATTGTCCAACATCATCACATCTGGGTATCCGTAGCGAGCGAATACATTGTGGAGCATTTCTATGGTTGATGATGAAGTAACATTACTTCATTTTAAATACTTCTATTTCCGCTCATTTGGATTTTGCATCCATAATGACGAGAAAGTTGTGGTTTTAGAATGGCCCAGTGTAGTCAATGTGAATCCACTGCCAGTTGTTCTCTGGTTCCTCCCAAGGGTGTAGAGGTGCTTTGGATCGTGTGTTTCTTGTTGAAGCACATGCAACACATTCTCGCACAACTCTTTTGATGTCCTTGTCAATCGAATTCCAGTACACTTATCAACAAGCAAGTTGTTCATTTCTATCAATCCAATGTGCGTTTGATAAACTTTTTTAAAGACCAAATCTTGAAGTCTTGCTGGTACAATGACGCATGATCTTCTGAAGATTATGTTCTTAAAGATGGTAAACTAGGACTCTTCTTTCTTGTCTAGAAGTAATTTTTGAAGTAGTTTGGATAGTTTTCGATGTTTCTTTATTTCTTCGTGGAGGGTTTCTTATGTTAAGTTGATAATGACTATTGTTGATTCAAAAATTCAATTTACTTCAATGTTTATTGAGTGGTCAGTGTTAAGTGGTGTTTCAATTGGTGCTCTTGATAAGCAGTCAACATTTCAGTGTTTACTGTTTTTCTTACAGATTACCTCATAGTTAAAACCTGATAGGAATGGGGCATACTGCTGAAGTCGAGCTGTAGTCATTTGGGGTATTTTAGCGTTTTGATGAAAAATTCTTACTTTAGTAGGTTTATTGACAGTTATTAACTTAAGGGGTCTTGCAAACAAGTACTGATAAAAACTGCGAGTAATGTTGATCAACTTGCGTAAGACACCTTGATGCGAAGGCAATTGTCGCTCTTGTCCTCGATGATGTAAGAAAGTATCCCCGCAACACCTTGAGGGCTGGCATCACAGGCGAGTTGAACTGGTAAGGCTGGATCAAACGGTGTAAAAACTCATTCACTGGCAATTTCTTGCTTGAGTCGATCAAAGGCTTTGCTACATTTTCTGTTCCAGTTGAACCTGGCGTTATTGACTAGAAGTTGTTGCAGACGCACTGTGAGAGTTAAAAGATCAAGGGAATAAACTGAATAATAGGTTACCATCCCTAGAAATCTTCTTACTTCTCCCATTGATGTAGTATGTTTTATTTTCAGGATTACGTTTATCTTCGCAGGTGATTTTAGGATTTTGTTGTGTTCAACAACGTGGCTTAGGCACTATATGCTTTCTTGAAAGAAGGATCACTTTTCTTGATTGAGGTGTAGGTCAAATTTTTGCAGCTGCTTGAGACAGGCGTATAAGTTGTATCTGCATTCTTCCATTGTTGAGCCGTGGACTAAAATGTTGTCAAAGTAGTATTCAGTCCTGGGTACGTCTCTGAGAATTCGGTCAAAGATACGGTTGAACTCTGCTGGTGCTGTTTTGATACCGAAGAATAGCCTGTTCATTCTGTATGTTCCTTGGTCAGATGTTATTGTCTGTATATCACTGAATGGAACGTCGACCTGGATGTGTAGATATGCCTTGTATAGATCCTATCAGCAGAAGTATTGGAAGTTTTGTAGATTGTTTAGTAGAAGTTCGATTTTCTTGATTGGATAGTGGGAGTTTGTCAATCTTCCTTCACTCCTACCTTATATTCAACACAGAGGCGCACTCTACCATCTACTTTAAGAATAACTACAAGGGGAGAACCCCAGTCACTAGTCGATCTTTTTGATTATTCCTTCCACTACGAGAGAATCTAGCTCAAGATCTACTTTTCTTCGCAATGCATATGGAACATTACGCTCTCTGTGATATATGGGCTTGGTGCCTTCTCGTAGCTTGAGTGAAACTTTGAAATCAGGTATGCAATCTTATTTTCTGTTCAAAAATTACAGGGAATGCTGATGGTGTCGTTATCGATAGAGTTGATTGGTTAAAAAGTTGCCTGCTGGTTATCAACATTAAATAAGTCGATTTTAAGATTTTGGATCCATACTTACCCTAATATAGGTGAGTAGTGTCTGGTACGATGTAAATTTCACCTTTGAAAGCATTCGATTTGTAAATCACATAAGCTTCTACCTTTCCATATGGAGTAAACACATTTTAGGTATAAAATCTAAATGCTATGTTTGTAGGCTGAATTGGTAAGTTCAGATTTAGTTGGTTGAACATGTTTCGTGGTAGAAAGGTGTATCCTGATCTTGAATCAACTTAAAATTTTACTGGTGTGTCTTCAACATTTACCAAGGCATGAAAACGCTTGGTTCCTTGTGATGGATCAATTTTTAAATATCTACAATGTTTTGAATACCATACTGATTGTATTGTACATCATGTACTTGGTTGGTTGACTGTTTGTTGGATTCGGACT
Organism: Homalodisca vitripennis; assembly: GCF_021130785.1. Classification (NCBI taxonomy): domain Eukaryota; kingdom Metazoa; phylum Arthropoda; class Insecta; order Hemiptera; family Cicadellidae; genus Homalodisca; species Homalodisca vitripennis. Next base: position 169,001,808 of record NC_060210.1, on the reverse strand, counting down.
TTTAGGAAATAAGTGAAGTGATGCAAACTTTACTGACATGTACTAGCCTAGAACATTTGGAGCATCATAGCTTGTTTTTGTCTGTACAGCATTCTTTGGATAGATGGTTTGATTTACCGCAACGTAAACATATCTCACTGATTCCAATTCATCATAGTTGATTTGAGATTTTTAAGTAGGCCTGTGCCTTAAAAATGATCTGTTGAACATACAATGTAGGGTTGAACGGTAATGTCTTTGGTTGGGACTGGATGAGTGAGAAACTTTGTTGATGCCTGGTTACTGATGAGGCTGGAAGATGGTTTTGGGCAATTAGCTTTAAGTCAATTTCAGTTGCTTCTAAGGCTATAGCTTTCAATACAATATCTTTGAATTCAAAAATTTCAGATTGTAAGAGTTGCTCACGGATAGAATTGTCTTTGATTCCATGTATGAATTGAGCCCGGAGGAAAATGTTTGCTATTGATGTTTTACAATCGTAGGCAGATGTGAAGTCACAGTTTATTATGTTACTTCTTAGACTGGTTACAAACTCTTAAATCAATTATTAGAAGTTTGATTAAGTCGTTATAGGGTAGTTCATTAGGCAACTTAGGTGCAGAAAGTGATAAGACTATGTTGATATCACTAGGCCCAATTGAATTTAGTACAAAGGCTATCCAGAACGTAACAGACACTTTTGAATGGTGCGGCAGTGAGCTTAGTTTTGACAGCCCCCATCTTGATGTTAAAACTCTCTGGCTTTCAGTCCGCAACGAGCTGTAGTCACGCATGGTCTGTATCTCTTTTACTTTTTTCACAGTAATTAATTAAAATGTGTGCTGCAATTGAAAATTCCACCAGAATAAGGCAGTGATGTATTGACTTTAAAAATGGCCACACCAATGTTCATGACGATAGTCGTAGCAGTCAGCACGGTGGAGCAACTGAGTTTTCTTTTTGAGTCGTGCTTGGAGATCATGTCTATCACATTGTAGTGCACTCAATTGTGTACCTGATGAGACAATGAGACTACCACGTCACATATTTATAGGTTTCTCTGATCTCTTCAAGCAATAACGACTCCAGATTCCAGGAGTCAAGTCTGAGACACCATCAGATACCACTCGTTGCATTAAAAGGAAGGTGAACTGGAGCTAAACTCGAAATTACTGAGTTTTCAGAACATTTCCCACAAGTTTCACAAAGTTTACTTCATAAAATTGTTGTAGGGAAGCTTGTATATCACAAATTTTGTGGCGTGGGTTCCAAAAATCCTTATGGAAGATCACAATAAACAAAGACTTGCTGTATCGTTATCTTTCCTTAATGAATACGACAAACATGGAAATGAACTTCTTGATCATATCATTACTGGTGATTAAACATAGGCAAAGCATGTTGATTGTGAAACAAAAATGCAGTTTATGAAATGGGAGCACACACATTCTAAAAAAAAAAAACCAAGAAATTGTCTCCAAACTGTCAGCGAGAAATATTCTTGCAATTGTTTTTTGGGATACTGAGGGTGTGATTCTAGTTGATTTCCTTAAACGAGGATCTACAATCAACGCAGAGAGATACTATGAAACATTGCTGAAGCTAAGGCGAGCATACGAAATAAGCGTAGGAGAAAATTGACCTCAAAAATTTTGTTTTTCCATGAAAATGCACATCCCCATACAGCTGTAATATGACAAGTCGTGGATGATTTTGATTGGAAAATGTTTGATTATCCACCTTATAGCCCAGATCGATCAAGCTACCAAGACTACCACCTCTTTCCAGCGATGAAGACGTGGCTCGCAACGCAGTGATTTGATAGTGACGCTTAACTTCACACTGGTGCTAATCAGTGGTTCAGATCTCAGGCAGCAAGTTTCTACAAAGCTGGAATTGAAAAACTTGTGTCACGTTACGATAAATATCTCAATTTGAACGTATATAACGTTAAAAAATAGCCTAAGAGTGTAGCTTTTAAATGTATATAATAAAATGTCCATATATTAGTTGGTTAATTTTTTATTTCAAAACGTCTGTTACTTTCTGGATAGCCCTTGTAACATCTTAGCACAGATTTTTACCCAAACTTACATTTTTCACCTGGGTATAATTATAAAAAATGTTTGTAGTTTGTAAATCATTCCATTTTAGTACAAAATTTGGAACATAGGCTACAATCTGTTTAGTTTCTGATTCAATATTTTAGGCTAGATTTTCATTTCTTGGTGATGTTGAAAGCGTACATACTAAAGTAGTGATCATCGCTTGTTGCATTTCTAAAAACTGTTTAAATTGTTCTAGATCCATATTTAATTTGATTTGATAAAAGGTTTAATATGTAAAGCATGGGCTGGTAAATGTTCATGTTCTGGTTGTTTTCTTGATTACTCGTCGCCAAGTAACTTGCCGTGGTCTTATGTGGTGCATTTGTGTATCTATTGAACATCTGGTTGACACTATACACTATGCCATTAAAATCGAAGAACACAGTGAGCATAACCTTCAAATTCAACTGCACTTGTCGAGCCTTTATCGGTCTTGACGATTCAGAATGCCTCCACTGGAATGATTAAGCCTCAGTATCAACGACATATCTGTAACCCATATTTCATCATTTGTTACATGTTTCAGTAATTCTGCATCGTTGTTGACTTTATTTAGAGAATCCTGAGCAACTTTCATTCGCAGCTGTTTTTGTTCAAATCTCAACAATTTTAGAACTAATTTCACTGCTATATGTTTCATACCCTAACATTCTAAAAATTGTCATGGAATAAGTCAATTGATATGCCAACATCATCAGGAACTTCTCGCATTGTAATACGGCAAACGTTCATAACCATTTCTTCCACTTTTTTTCACGTTTTCATTGGTTCTTGATGTGCTGGGGCATCCTGAGCGTTTATCATCTTCAATATCTTCAAGATTTATACCATGCTAGCAACCCTTGTTTTATTCATCGCAGACTCACCAAAACATTTCCCACACTTTATTTCATTTTTCACAAAAACTTTGATACAAATTCTTTGTTTCATTTTTTTTAACATGACATTTTATTATAAAAGGGTTATCCAGAAAGTAGATTACATTCTGATGTAAATAAAAAACAAAGTACAAGAAAATTAAATTATATACATTTGAAAATGACACTAAAATACTATTTTTCAACATAGGCTAGTCACTATACAAATTTAGACATTTATCATAGCGATCAACTAGTTTTTAAGTTTCAGCATTATAAAATTGTGCTGCTTGAGATTTCAACCAGGTAGTCATACCCTCTCACAGTTCCACGTCACCATCAAAGTTCTGCGTAGCAAGCCAGGTCTTTATTGCTGGAAACCAGTGGAAGTCGCTGGGTGCCAAGGTCCAGACTGTAAGGTGAATGTGGAAACACCACCTCTTAAAAGCATCCATGACTTCTCGAATGCGATTTGTCGGGTGTTGATTTTTGGTACCTATCTTGCACAAAATTTATGGTAACCTAACTTCTGTGTAACAATTTCATGTAACAAACTCCTTAAAATTTAAGGAAAACTAAATGAGAGTTTTGTTATTGTGAATTGGCGATCTAATCTTTTCATTGACGTACGAGACAATTTCCTTGGTCACAATGATTGGCATTCACTTCTTTCGTCATTATGCACATTAATTCGGCCATTTTAAAACCTAATTACAAATGATGCACTCCACCTTCAGCAATCACATCATTCCCATAAATTTTAGAGTTGGCAATAAATTTCAATTCGTTTATTGTGCTTAACCAAGAAAAACTGTATTACTAACTACACTTCTCAACTTCCAGGGTTTTTTAAATTGCACATTTTAAACTGCTATTTTAAAACAACAAGGAGAAACGATAACTTCACACTAGCACAGCTATCCAGCTCCTGAACGGAGAAATGCCCTGTCATCAAAATGTCCGTGATAGTCTTGCCCCTAGTGGCTAAAGAAGGAAACTAAATCTACTTTCTGGATAGCCCTCATATTTCAGGAGTATGAGTACCAACATAATTTAAAATATCTTGCTAATTGGTCTCTCCAAACCAGCGAAACTTTAAAATTCCTGTTACTTTTTGAACATACCTTGTATGTGTCTCACTGGAGCCATTATGTATTTTTGAGTAAAAATAAAGTCTTTACTGTCTGTGTGCAAATCTATGATTACGAACTCATTGATAGTCTAATAAAAAAATTTTTAGCACATAAAACCATACGTAGCATAGTGTTTATTGTATACTTGGCTGCAGTATAATAAGCATCCAATACTCAAGTGATCAATAATATCAAATCATCAATTAGAATTACTTAAATTCTGTCAGATTTAAATAATTGTGACTGCTCAAACTTAGAACAAATAAAGTTGTATTATTTTATAGAATCTAAAATGCAAATTTTTCGTTGACAAATAAAACTATAGCTTCACCATACAATCTTAAAAGTGTCTAATGTAATTCAGTTCGACATTATTGTTTGTAATTGAATCAAAGTTAAACCATGTGTGTGGTATTTGAGTAATGGTCACTGGAGAAGGGATGTACTGTTGTTTGTCAATACCTATTATAAAATAACATGTTGAGTTATATTTGTTTTACACCCTGTAACTGCTGGCAAAAAGAGCAAAAACCTCCCTCGAGATAGTACCCAAATTCAGGTTAATCACATAAGCGCTTGTAAAGTTGTGTTTAACTTTGGTTATTTACAATAACCTATCTCAACCTACTTAAATCGTTGCATAGTGCAGTAATATTTCCAGTGATAATATATGTCTCATTGCTTACATGAAATGGCCTGGGCTATTACTGGCTACAGAGTGACAAAAAACCAAAAAATAGTTATGAGAACACATCACTCAACCCAGTTGTTACTGAAACAATAGTTTCCTAGTAACAGGTTACCACTGAATAACCTGTTACTGACACTGTAATGACAGCAAGAGGAGTAGTTATGCACATGTTTTATTTGTGTCAGACTCGTTTATCCTTCAAAATAGTAAAAAGTAAGTAAATGTTGTACGGGTTTGTTTTTTATATTTTATAAATACATATCCTAGATTGGTTTTTATTCACCATAAAATTATTACTTTTTATACTGTAATTTGAAATACAACATAATTTGGTATAAGTAGCGGATAGACTTTAATAAGCAGAATACACTCTTTGTTCAGTTGTTTTTATCGAATGGTATGATTGTTTTTATTCGAATGAATGATTCAATATTGCAATTTATTTAAAAAAACATATGATTCCTACTTATTAGTTACAGTCATTTTTCATGTAAACAATAAACAGCAAGAAGTAACTAATTTGTTGACAATTTGAAAATGACGATGAATATGAGGAAATTATGTGATAACTTTCTAGATATACATGTGTTTGGCTCCTACCTTCACAAAAGCGGTTTCTCACTGCTATCCACGCAATCTATAAATATTGTAACCTATTTCTGATGTGTAGGTCTAGGCCATAGTTGGTTTTGCAATTTTGTAATGTTACTGTTACATTTATGTTATTACAAATTGTAATGTATTATTCTTGTTTTAAATATGTATTATAATTCTTGTTTCGTACGATTAATATATAATAACGAATTTGGATAGTATATATCGAATAGGTCGATAATAACAATCAAATAACGAGTGTAGGCCGCTTAATAGAGTCTTCCCTAAGTAGCAAATTCTTTACTCATGAATATTGATGATTCGATATTATCAATCACTCGAGTGTTGGGCGCTTATTATGTACTTTCACATAGTATATAATATGTGTCTTGCTGGAGCTGTTTTGTTTTTTTTTTTTTTTGTGCAACAATAATCTCAAAGGAGATAGGGACATGTTTATTAATCTTAACATCCATATTAATTTAGTTTTTATAAACAATAACCATTGTTGAGTTACTATACAAATATAGAATGTAATTTTTACAATGTTATTGTAAGTTAAGTGCATGTTTTATATTAGTTAATCCTTAATTGATTTTTTTTACTATTATTAATCTGGCATATGTTGTATACCTATTCTTATACAAATGCTAAACATAATATTAACAGCTCTCTGATAATAAAAGACATTTATGTTTAGCCAGTAATTTTATCTGGAAATGGATGTGCAAAATTCTTCATATATACTAAAAGGCCCTAACATAACAATGAATGTGCCTAATGAAGTATCAACCATAACAACATATATTTATTAGTTTACATTATGTCATCTATAGACATTTTTAGATCATCCCTTAATAGTTATCTAATATGGCATGATAGGCTATGATGAAATATTAACCTACACTAACCTCTACTGCACAGTTATTCCTCTCTCGTTAAATACAGCATTTACAATTGAGAATTTAACTATACTATCTAAAATATTTTGTTGATTTTAAATACAGTACACACGAACCTCAACCTGTATTAAAAATGAATTCATGCTATGAACAAACGAAAAAAATATACTAACCCTATTAAGGGAACTTAAGATGGTCAAAGTACTGTCGGTAAGCAGACGACTGAGCCTTCAAGAAACATCTAAGCAAGAAACGAAAGGACCAATACAAGGAACAAGAACATGAACAGCTGGTATCAGAGGCGAGCTTAGATTAACAGGCTACAGAGGTCCATGCTCAGCTGATTTTAAACAAATTTTGTACCTTTTTATGTTTGGTACGAAAACATTATACATTATTGCCAAACATTATAACGAAGAATAAAACAAAATATTATAAATTGAAAGTATGAGTAAAGATTATATACAAGCCCAATTTTATTACTACATAAATTCTTGTGTACGATAGTTTTTACTCTGTAATTTGCATTTCACCCAGCTCGTTGCCTTTGTTTGTGCCTCGGTAATAGTTTTTCGAACGTACGAGTATTTGTAAACCTGACACAGTACAGTATATAGCATCGCTGTCAAGTCCCTGTTCGGTAGATAATTCAATTTCCTTGTTTAAGTCTAGGAATTATAACAATATTTATATACCTAATGAGTAACTAATCCCTTATCAGTGAAAAATAGGCGCGATGTCCCCTAGACAATCTTTTGTGATAAAAAAACTGCATAATTATGGTGTCTTGTGTATTGCTTTGTGATTTCATTTACTATGGTCATGTACTCATTGCCCTTGCTTTTTTTCCTCAAAGTGTAATCATTGAGCGAATGGTTCGTTGAATAATGTTACTGTGTGGACTACATTTTTGCTCTTTCAGCTACTACTATAAATTTGCGTCCCACTCCCACAAGACATATAAAAAAGGGTACTTTGGGATTATACCGACCACACCCAGACATGAATCGTTATTTAACATTTTGCTTCTACTGATTACTAGATTAGCGTAGAAGACTATTTCGTCAGTATAAAACAGGAATTGTCTTATCGCAAACCCCTCCCCATCCTCAGACAGAGGTCAAAGTCGAGCGTCTAGTAGATAACGTGATTGCAGAGCCTCGCCGCCCGTTCAGCTGGTGCATCGCTTTGTTGTACTTTCGTGTTTTACCTCTACATTTCTCCAAACACAAAAATTTAACAAAAACAAACATTTACCAAACTAAACTCTTTATTAAAAAAACACTCAAAACTTGTTTTTATTCTTGATCACATTCCGCCACCCAAAATGCGAGTGCCTCCGGCCATCAGCGCGGGCTTCGACAGCACCTTCGGTGCTGCCCCGCGCTGATGTCGACGAAAGAAAAACATCCCTCGAGATAGTACCTATCAGTAAAATATCAAATTCTAGAGGGGCTAATCAGAAATATAAATTGAATTGAAATGGAAAGGCAATTATGTACCGTGCAAATCACGTGATGCCGCGCGGCCTGCCGTAATCAGGATTCTCGAGAAAGATAAGATAACAGCGACAACAATACCGATCACAATACCTGGAAATGCTTGTAAGTTTGTAATTTTGTAATTGAAGAGTTGTTTTTTCGTTCTATCATGTTTGTTTCTATAAATTTCTATTTTTGTGTTCTTCATACTGGTGTGGTCGGTATAATCCCAAAGTACCTAAAAAAGTTCTAGAACCGTACCAATATTGTTCACGAGGTAAAACCAGAGTAAACCAATTGGTTTGAATACATCACTGCCGTTGTCTATGCTAAAAGTTGACCTAAGAGTACACTCATTCGTCCCATAACAGAATGAATGAACCTATTACACACAGTGAATATAATACACGGTGCTAGATTTTTATAAGTAGGTTATACAACTAATTATAAATCTATTATTTTAAAATCGATGAGTACGTCTATTATTATTATTATTATATGAAGCGAGTCATTAATTTAATTCTACCAGATTTGCAGTTTAACTTGAATGAACTGTTAAAATACTGTAGATTTTAACATTCAATTTTCATCCAAAACTTATAATAATCAAGGAACACAAAATAACATATCAAAGTTCAAAAATGACGAAACCTTTTTATGTAGCTATGGACTTCATTTCAAATGTGTTAATCAAAATACCTCTTAAGTATTTTTTGATAATTCAAGGCCAACTGTAAAACCATTTTTTCATTAATTGTAAAACCAACCTTTTCATTCACAATTTTTAATTACCAACAGTTTCTTCAAACACTAAAAATCATAATTCTCCTTATTCTGAACGTTGTAAAACCGTTTAAAAACACTGATGACTGTATTAAATTTGAAATTGTCTTTACGAAACGTGAAATAAATGGAATAAATTAAAAACCATATCGTAAGTTCGAGATGTTGCGCTACCGAAAGAAATACAATAGTTAAATCAACATGGAAGTAATTAACAACCAGAACAAACAATGAATTAGGCTCTTACAATTCTGAACTAAATTCTTGAAGAATCCGATAGAAAACCCCTCTCTGCAATCCATTTTGACCCAATATCTCTCCATCCTTAAGCAGTGAGTGCTGCTGAGATGATGTTTCTCACAGTGTTCTCTAGCATGTTTAACTTACCTTAAACATGCTAGAGAACATTTTGATATTAAAGTTCTGACTTCCCATGTGAAGTCAATTAGAATCTGCCTTAAAGCAACAGTATAGGATGAAGTGTAAAAAGTGGGGCTTTCTATCAAATTTCACAAATTACCAAAAAAGTGGGGAATAATTCGCTATTTTTTTCATGGCTCCAAATGATCTCAATTTTGGAGGTCACCTGATGTACGTCCTGAAGCAACAAGATGGCCTAAGATGCAGAGATGGTATTTTTACACAAGGCTTGTCACTTACCCTAGAGATACTATGGAACAATTAGAATTTTATTATTTGTTTCCTGATGACCTCCATTTAGAGGCCAAGTGTATTTCCCTGAAGTAGTGAGAAACAGTACCATACAGAGATGGGAGTTTTCTTTCTTCCAATGTTCAACACTTATCCCAAGGATAAGGATCACTTACTGAGGATCATTTTGAATTTATAATTTGTTACTGAATAACTTCTGTTTGAAAGCCAAGTGTATTTCATCCTGAAGCAGTGAGATTAGATTAGGGTGCAGAGATGGGAGTTTCTTCCAATGTTCATACTTAATTGAAATAACTTGACTTGTTGTGCAATATTCCATGATATTTTATTGAATAAATCCAATGAATTTTGTAATGCTTGAAATATTTTAGGAAATTCTGAAGGAATCCTAAAATTGGAATCGTTATTTTCCTTAGTGAAATTACTTATGATGTAATATGGCCTATTGATCTGCCTCCTACCTGCATGGCTATGCTCGAAGATACAATAGATGGATGCAATAATGACCGATAAAGATAATTTATCTGATGAGATTGCAAAGTTAAGAAAATTACACTTTGATATACAACTGAAAGCTCTTAACATGGATAGGGGGAGGAGACAAAACGATGAATTGTCTCAAAATTTTAATAAAGAATCCAAGGAAAAAATTCATACTTTGACAATTGAAGTAAATAAGCTTCAGAAAACAATGCATGCTCTCCGGGAAAATTACACCATTAAAAAGAACACCATCATTCACTTGAACAACAACATTAATGGATTAAATGTTGATATCATCAATAAACGTCTGCTATTCCCCCCATTGTTTCAACATTGAGCAAGTTCAGTGGACTGTTACTTGCTGAAGAGTTGCTACGATGGTAGGCTGAAAAGTAGTGCACATATGTTTGTAGAACGCTAACGAAAAGAAATAGCGAGATCAGGTAAAAAATTAAGTAAAGTACAATTCTTAAGCTTCACAGTAATTTATTTATTTTGCAACATAGTCACCATTAAGACTAACACATTTCTCCCATCGTGTAGCAAGTTTTTTATTTCGTCATTGAAAAATTCTTCATATTTTTCTCAAATCTAGGATGCAATAGCTGTTTTCACCGCATTGTCTGAAGTGTAATGAGTACCCTTGAGATCTCTCTTGAGTAGATGGAAAAAATAAAAATCACAGGGGGCTAGATTGGGGTAATAGGGAGGGTGTGGAATTGGTTCAAACTTCAGCTTTATCATTACCTCTTCAGCTGCAAAGTGTTGCAAGATTATTGGTTTGAGGCTGTCCGTAACATGACAAACTCAACGTCGGAGGTGTTTTAGAGCCTATGTATTGAAACAAGTTTACCGTTGCACCTTTTTCTAGATAATCGGTTACATAAACTCGATGAGCGTTCCGAAACACGGTCAAAATTATTTATTTGCAGATGGTTCTGTTTTGAGCTTTTTCGTTACAGGATAATCCAAATGTCGATATTCAGTGCGTTATCTTTTCTCTTCTGGATCGTAGTGGTAAACTCAAATCTAAGAACTGTAATTAACGGTGTCCCCCAAGGATCTATTCTTGGGCCTATATTATTCTTATGTTATATTACTGGATTACCGAAGACTGTTGCTGGTAAAATGTGCCTATATGCGGATGACTCGAATCTTATAATTTCAAATAAGTCTCTAAAAGAAATAGAAACCCAATCCAAAAGTAATTTAACATCAGTTAAAAACTACTTTTCAAAAAAAAATTTGCTACTTAATCTTGAAAAAACCAATTATATTTTATTTAATACAATGCAAAACAGATGCTCAAGCGATCTTGATATAGAAATTTCTCAAGTAAAACTGACTCAATTAGACAATGTAAAATTTTTAGGAATGACATTAGACAAAAATTTAACTTGGAACGAACATGTAAATGAAATTTTGAATAAAATAGCTTCTGGTTTATATGCGTTGAGGAGTATATCCAAATTCTGTACATTGGACGTTTTGAAAGGAGTGTATTTTGCTCACATACACTCCCATATAAATTTTGGTATTGTACTATATGGTGCAACTAGCGATCAAAATTTGCAAAGTATTCTTCTTCAAAAAAAAAAGCTATACGGATCATTCTCAATTTAGATCTACGTCAGTCAGTAAAACAATATTTTTCTGAATTGGGTATCTTAACGGTGTACAGTATGTACATTTTAGAAACGGCAGTTGCAGTTAAGGAAGCTGGAGACAGATTACCTGTTTTGGGTTCGTCTCATAGCTACTTGACCCGAAATCGAAACCAGTTTGGAATTTCAAAAGTAAACTTAGAATTTAGAAAAAAAAAACCATTAGTAGCAGGTATAAAATTTTTCAATAGTCTTCGACAAAATATTAGAAATATTAATGACATTAAAAGTTTTAAACTCAAACTTAAAAATTATTTATTACATAAAACAATTTATTCTTTTGATGAGTTTTTTTTCTGAATGACAATACGATGTAATTTATTAAGTATATTTAAGTGTATATTATGCTTCATACCATTATTATTTAGTGATCATTTAGATACCATTATTTTAATAAGCTTCTCAATTGTAATTTTGACGCCATTTTGTATTTGTATATTGTATAATGTATAATGTACAAATTGTAAATAAAGATTGTTTTGAATTGAATTGAATTGAATTGGTACACCCATGACTCATCCGTTGTCACAATATTCAAAAGAAAGTCGTCTCCTTCATCATGGTAGTGCTTCAAAAGTTGCTGACAGCATTCCGTTCAACACTGTTTATTCTCGTTTGTTAAATGGCGTGGCACCTATCATGCACAGATTTTCCGGTATAATAATTGTTGAGTAATGAAACCAACATGTTCCTTAGATATTACAACATGGTTTGCGATACACTGTTCTGTGATTCGCCGATTACTTTGAATCAAATCATCAACGAGTTTGTGATGTTTATCATCTGTGGCTGTGATCGGACATCCACTGCGTGTTCCATCAATTATGGCTTTTCCAGGCTCACAACCACGAAATTTTATCACCCATCGATTGACAGTCGATCTATCAACAGCATCGTCACTGTAAACACTCTTTAAACAACGATGGATTTCAGTAGGATTCACTTTTTCAGCAGTTAAAAATTCAATAACAGCATGTTGTTTACATCTAATTGAAATTGAATTTGAATCTGTCTGCATGGTTACGCTGCTACCATACAATGGATTGATGCAAGGTTTTAAAACTGCACATGCGTTTAGAGGAGGAATGGTACTTAAGAATGCCACCAGGTGCGCTTCTATAGCTCATTTCAATCACGTTTTAAAATCATGTGGCATTACTTTTCAGCCTACCCTCATAGAAACTAAGACAGTAGATACAGAAAATCTGGAAGACAACCAGAGAAGAGGGGAAAAATACAAGGGATAAAAAAAATCAGCTCTCAAACGTCACCCTGACCTATATAATATGTAGTGATATATTATCAATAATTATCTGTAGATTACTTGGACCATATCAATTAGCCATGGTAGAGACATGAGTCATCTCATGGAAAAAGAATTAGAGCAGAAATCCTGTTTAGTAAAACCTGCTCCACTCAAGAAAGTCCTGAGAGATGTAAAAGAACACTCTAATAGATTTAAGGACAATGATTTCGTCTTAGTTATAGGTGGTAAGAATGACATTGGCAGTGGCAAGGAGAGTGACCTGGTAGATGAGTACTTGGATGTGGAGACCTCACTACCTGATAATAAATGCCTGATTCCTCCAATTCCGCCAAGATATGATCTCAGCCCATACTCAATAGAAAACAGATCAATCGGAGAAATAAATAAAACAATAAATGAGTTGGGCAGCATTTTCATCAACATCAAAGTTTTGGACTATGAGTCCAAATCTTTTCAGCTTTTTGCAAAAGGGGTATTCACTTCAACCCTGAGGGGAAGATTACCATCTGTAGAAAGATTGGGCAGATAGCAGATTCATGGGTAATTCAGGGGCCTCTCATGAGAACCTCGACCGTAACCACTGCCATTGACCAACCTGGTACTAGTAGACATGCTGCATCAGATTTATCCTCAACCCTTAATTCTGACTCTTGTACCCCTCCTAATTTACCAAGAATACCCTCCATTCTTTATATCTTCTTGTAATCACTATGATAATAGTTTTTTGGGTACTCTAGGGATAGTTTAAGATCACATAACATTAGTGACACATGTGTATATGACACCCATTTAAGCCTGTCTAATATTTCTTGTAATACTAATTCTTATCAAGTAAAAAGTAGTGTACATAGCCAGCACCAATTAATATTGTTACACCAGAACTTTAGAGGTCTTAGCAATAAAATTTATTGACTCAAGGTTTTGTTGTATGAGAAAAATGTTAATTTAATATGCCTAATATTGAACATTGGCTTACCACCAATGAGGCAACATGACTAATTGTAAATCGCTATCCTACCTTTTGTAAGACCTCCATACCTCATGGGAGCTGCAATGTTGATGAGCGCAAAGACTGAATGGACAATAAAATTCTGAGACCTCATGCAGCACAGCACCAAGCTGCATTTTGAAGTGGCTGCAGTTACAGTTTGTGAATTAAAAACCGCTGTTGTTTGCATCTGCAGGTCCCCGGATGGTTCTTTTTCTCTTTTTATAGAAGAACTCCTCACAATATTGAATGTTATTAACAGAGACACAAATAACGTTCTAATTGTTGGTGATTTCATTATCAACAAACTAGAACCCTCTAATGAATCACTTCAGTTTACTGATCTTATCAATGGCTTTAACCTGGTTCCCACAATTTATGGCATCACTTGAAAATGCGATAAAGTGGTGGAACCTGTCTGGACAATATAATTAATAATTTTCCTGCTCATCTCTATAAATCCAGCATAATTGCCACCTGCCTATCTCTCACCCTGAAGGCCAGTTAATTGATTGCCTTTTCCCAGCCAAAATCAAACTTGTCAAGAACAGAGTAGTATACCTCAGAGCACTTACTGCCAAGAATAAAACAGGATTTAGGACACTTCTTCAATCTGCATCATAGCGTAATGTTTTCAAACAAAATTCATCAGATTCAATGTTTTAACATTTTCTAATATCCTTAAAAAGTAATACTGTAGCCAGGATAAATGTTGGGGGGTCAAGACAACTGAAATTTTCCCTTAGTGGACAAAAAGTAAAGAAAGTTTAGTCAACCGCTCATTACTCATTTTGTTCCTTAAACGATTTTGACCTGTTTCAATGTTGAGTACGATATTTCAGCAGTACATGTCAGTAATACTAAATTATTTAAATAATAATAATTGTTTGCTAAAAAAGTAGTTTAATAAATTGAAAATTTTGGGGGATCCGGATCCCTTGGCTCCTTTTGCTGACTACTCCTTATCAGAAAGCACTTTTTATCATCATTTCCACTGGTCAGGAATGTTTTGAAAGAGCCAGGGAAACCCAAATGGCTTACTAAGGAAGTTCTTGATAGTTGTCGTGGTGTGCAGGATGCTTATGTTTTGCAGCTGCATGGATTACTGGAGCTTAAAGTTTATTATAATAACATTGAGAACCACCATCAACGTTTGATAACAGTTTTTTCTGTTTAGGTAGGCTGAAACAACTATCTCCAATAGCTGTAACCCGGCAAGATCAACCTGGGAGGTAATCAACAATTATAGACCATCCAAGAAACCCCTGAACTGGGGTGTATGTGAACCATGAGCAAGAACATGGGCAGGACGGTGAGAGATCTGAAACAAATTGCTTCAATCCTAAACCATTCCTTTATTAATGTCTCTGAATACCTGAAGTAATCATCAGGGGCAATGAATTCCAATTCAACAAATGGATTATCTGTTAACACATCAATAATTTCAATACCAAACTCTTTCTTCCTCCACAAAGTTGATATATCTGAAACCAGGCAATCCGTTTTGTCTAAAACATAATAGTTTTTCTAAAGATATCTTCGACCTCTCATCTTCCTTCATTTCTCCAGTAAATCCAATCCCATTCTTTCAGACCAATATCCATAACTTCTGTGAACTTAAACGTCAGATACCATAACTTCGTTCAAAGGAGCAACGTTCTCTCTCCATATCAGTTTGGGTTCCAGCCCGATTTCAATACTTCATCTGCCATAGATTTTACCTTGAAACAAATCCTGTCATCGGTGGATTCTGGTGAATACACGCTTGTTTTATTTTGTGATTTAAGTAGAGGTTTTGATGTAGTTGATCATAATATCCTACTGATGAAGCTTATACAATATAGTATTAGGTGAATAACCCTGGACTTTTTCAAATCTTATTAAACTGGCCATGTCCAGTGTGTTAAGTAACATTTATCATTCTGACTTTTCAGTAGTCAAGACAAGTGTAGCTCGGGGCTCAGTGCTGGGACCACTTTTGTTTCTACTTTATATCAATGATCTTCCTAATTTTATTTATAACACAGTGAATAATGAAGCACTCTCCGTAACTCTCTTTGCAGATGACATCAGTTTTATTTTTAATCATAGTGATTATGAATACCTTGTCCAGCACTTTGACTTAACTTTACCCTGTCTTCAAGTAGTAGTAGTTTAACATGAATAAACTGTTTCTTAATATCTCAAAAACTAATCTCATAGAATTTCACTCTCCAAAACTCTAAATCTTCTGAACCACTTAACTTTGAACACTCACTCTTAACAGTACACTCTGCACTAAGTTTCTAGGGGTTCATTTAGACTTCGATCTAAAATGGGATTCCTACATAATTATGTTAGCTAAACACCTCAACTCAGCAACATTTACCCTGAGGTACCTATTAACTTTTGCCTCTAGGAAGGCTGGGTTACAATGGCTTGTTTGAGTCAAAGATTATTTACTATATTATTTTCTGGGGCTTCTGTAGTGCACATTTCTTTAACAGAATTTTCTGCATCCAGAATAGGGTAATGAGGATCGTCTGTGGATTACACCAACAGGACAGTTGTAAGGAGCTCTTTCGAACAAGTGGCAACCTCACTCTTACCAGCCTGCTAGTTTACCACACAGTAATTTTTATGTTCTTGTATTCAGTTCTTGTACACAGTTATAATACAAGACACAGAGAAAATCTTGTTTTAATCACTGTTGTTAGCTCAGAAATCTTTTTTTGGATCTAAGATGTTTAATTTACTATCAAATAGTTTAAAGAAACTGGATAACTTAAAATCGCTGAAAAAGAATTTAAAAAGCTACTTGATCGAGAGAGCTTTCTGAACCTTTGGGAGGCTCTTGATAAGCTGACAACCCGAGGTCAGCAGGTCAGAAGCCCCTTCAGTACAATCAGAAATCAGAGATTCTTTATTGATAATCTTTAAGATTACAAGTAGCGTCAATGAAAATAAGATGTACATAGTCATTAGTTAAGTCTTATTATAAAAAATATTAGTGGTCTTGATTCAGTTGCCTCCAAGAATAGAATTCCTCTATTGTACATAGATGGTTCCCTGCAGTAGCCAGTTCTTCATTGCTGTCTTCATTTTCTTGAGATTATCTTGATTTCTTCTGGCAGATCATTAAAGAGGTTCTTCCCAGCGAGGTAGTGGGAAGTCTTGACCATGTCTTGTATTATGCTCATGGAGATCACCATTTCGAGGAAGGTCTCATGTTTGGCAATACAATATTGTTTCTATTATATAAAGGGATGTTACCGTAAGTATTTTCAATTCTTTAAATGTAGCTCTAAAACTTTCTCTAGGTCCTAGGTTGCCCATTAAACGTATTGATTTTTTTTTATTTTGAGTACTTTTGAAAGGTTGAATTTTGTTGTGCTTCCCCATGCTGCTATTCCATACCTAAGATGAGTTTCAAATAGCGCATAATACGCTATTTTAGTGGATTCAAGGTTGCTAGTTGCATGGGTTCGTCGTAAGGCATATAGAGATGAATTAAGCTTTAGGCATAAATTGTCAATGTGATTTGTCCAGAGTTAAATTATTATTTATTGTTATTCTTAAATAATTCATGTCTTATGCTTCTTGGAGGTCAGGGAGTTCGGACACATAGTTTTTATTAGTTCCTATAGTGATTTGCTTAGTCTTGGAGCTGTTTAATACTAGATCATTGTATCTGCAATATCGTTGGGCCATATTTAATGAGATGTAGGAGTTTATTTCCAGCTGTTCAACATCCTTTTGGGCAGATAGTAGAACAGTATCATCTGCATACATAATAGAATTTGTGTAGTTTTCCAAGAAAGTTGGCAAGTCATTTGTGAATAAAATATATAGGATTGGCCCTAGAACGGAGCCTTGGGGAACACCTCGAGTTACTGGTAGCCTTCCAGACCTGACAGTGCAGGTGTCTCCATTTCTTCTCTGTTTGACCTCCACAACTTGGTATCTTTCACTCAAGTAACTCTCAAACCATTTCAGAGCTGGCTGTTATCAAGAGATTGTAGTTTGGCTAGGATTAGGTTATGGCCAAGACAATCGAAGGCTTTACTCAGATCTAGAAAGATACTGGTGATGGTGTTGCCTTCTTCTAGGTTGTCTATAATAAGTTAAACAAGGTCCATTATTGCGGTTAATGTAGATCTTCCTTTTCTGAAACCATGCTGTTTATTTGACAGGAGATTATTAGCTTGCAGGTGAGTGAGGAGTCTAGATAGAGTTATTTTTTCTATTACTTTAGATACAGTCAGTAGTAGTGAGATGGGGCGGTAGTTTGTGGCTTCGTCTTTATTTCCTTGTTTATATTTAGGATATATTTTGGCCAGTTTTAGGTTTTCCGGGAATCTGCCTTGCATAAAGGATAGGTTAGTGATGTGGTGTATTGGTCTTAAGAGTTCAGCCTCGCAAAATTTTATGATTTTGGAAGACATTTCGTCCATCCCAGAGGATGTTTTACTTGCTAGTGAGTGAATTGTTTGTTTAATTTCCTTTACTGTGGTAGGGGTCATCTCTGTCATTATGGTTTCTATGATGTACAGTGGATTATATACTATGGTGTCATTTGGTATTTGTTGTTGGTTTAGGGTGTTGTCAGCAATATTAACAAAGAAGGTGTTAAGGTGGTTAGCGATTTTATTTGGGTCTGTTTCTTGTACTTTATCAATTTTTAAATGAGTCAGGCCTGGTGTTGTTTGGTTTTTAGCAGCCCTTTCTCTATTTATAATTTTCCATATTGCTTTAGTTTTATTCTTAGCTTGATTTATATAGTCTGCATTGGCCTCCTTCCTAGAGTTTTAGATCATTTGATTTAATATTAGATAAATTTATTTAATATTTTTCCTCTACTAGGAATATGATGATCATTGTATATTGACCAATTGTTTTTGACACTTACACAAAAGACTTTTCTGAGTTCTATTGTGTCAATAAAGAAGTTTGAAGTTTATGATGGAGTCCTATGATAATTTAGGAAAGAAGTACGGAAATTTGAAGTACATATTATTTTAGTGCTCATGCAAAATTTTAATATAATTGTTCCTTTTTTATAACAGAAGCATAAGTAATCAAACTATCACGTGTTTAATATTTATGATTAGTTTCATTTCCTTAAAGAACACATGTATACCTGGTTCATGGGTCATCTGGGTCACTGTCTTTGTTCATTGGTATGAATATCTGTAAATCTGATGTAGTGTATGTCCATGTTTTCCAATCTCCATTCTCTATATTATCATCATATTTCCTTAGTTCAGTTTATAAACTAGATTAAATTTTGTATATCTAATCAACAGTGTACGCCTAATCATTAAACTGTGCTCATCAGATGACAGCAACATCTGCTGTCCTCTTGATGGTTTTTTTGGCACTTAAGATTACCTTTTTGTGTCTGATATATTGCTTTGTGGTTTAATTTGCAATGGTCATGGGCTCACTGCACTCACTTGTGTCCTCAGATTGTAGTCACGGGGTGAATGGTTTATTGAGTTATATTACTGCCCGGTCTCTCCATTTTTATTCCTTAAACTACTATAAGCCATCTCACAATGTCAAAGGAAGCCAATTTTGAGTAACTTAGGTAACTTGAGTTAACATTCATAATAATTATTTATTGTGTTCATTCATTTTAGTTTTATAACAATTGTTGATTAAATACATTACGTATATAGAGAATAAAACATTCTTGAAATTACTTTTTAGAGTGCTTATGGGTGGTATTTAGAAATAATACTATGTTGTTTATGTTTTATTCTTATATAAATGCAATGTACATTCCAAATTCCATCTAAATCTTTCCAGTATATTTGATTTAGTTAAGTATTAAATATTTGAACATCTTTACAAAATTTCACATTTTTAAGTTTAAGGTTTTGTGTACTTACCCTTAAATTTACCAATGGTCTATATGAGAAATCAGTATAATTCTAAGAAAATCTTAGAAATATACTGTAATCACCCTCAAAACAGAATTTCTGATAAGTTATTTCATTGTTAATGTTTTCCAGTTAATTTCACTTTGTACTTATGTTATGAATAAAAATTCATTTATTGAAATATGTACTCACTGTCTGTGTACTATATTTATACCTTTTTGTTCGGAATAGAATTTTCTACAAGTTTTATTAAAGATTTTGATTTGTTTCTTGATGAAATAACAAAGTTATTATTGCCAAAGATTAAAAAATGTGTTTTTCACTCTCTTTTTTGCATTTGACACTGGTTTTCTCAAAAATTACTTAACTTACAATTCTAGGACATGTTTTCTTCTTCAATTTATCAAGCCAAAAACCAAAGAAAATGATTTAATTCGCCCTTTAATCTACCTTACCAGAATTTCAGGAAGACATCGTTTTACATGATGAGCTGATTCCGGGCGAAGTCTTTCACTATCCGTAACTCGCTAACGAAGGCATTTGCAAACCCTTGTTTTATAAACTTTTTAAATTATTCTTACATGTAGAATTAGATCCCACAGTTTCTGCATATCTTCATCAATCACCTTGTGCGAGTGCGCGCACGTGTTTGTGTGTGTGTACAAATACACCAAGCAATTAAAAAAAATTTACTCTTTCCCATTTGTCATTATCTCTTCAAGTTTCAAAATAGCAGCCATTGAAACAGAAAAGGAATGGTTACATCTAGTTATAAGAGAAAAACAGATAAGTATTTTTTTTAATGTATTTTGGATATCTCAGTTTCAAGATAGCGAATGTACACAATTTTTAGCACTACACAATAATATTATGATAATAATGGTAAACATAAACACTGCCTAGCTTGCCAATGCAAAGATAATTTGGTATAGTACTTACACAGCTTCGGTAACTTCACTAGCCAGTCTCAATCAATCAATTATTTCAAAATTGCCACCATTTTTTCATTTGTGTAAAATTTTTATTTTAAGTATTTTGCAACACAGACAAAAATGTACATGTTTTTTTAACATATCAAACAATTTCAAATAATCTTTAGTTTTTTAATAATAACATAACCTCTTCATTCCCAAGCGTTCTTCAAAGTATAAACTCTGATTTACAAGACAACTTAGGTCAATTTACTTACTACTACATAGTAAGTAGTAAATGAACACAATTTACTAACTTATATTTAGTAAATTGTTATATTTATACGAGTGAAAACTTACAAGAAATAAGAACATTAAAAAAATTTGTTTAGGTTTATGGAGTAACCAAAGTTTAATATTCCTACTAAATATTTCGTGGGTACCTACTTTCCTTCAGACTGGTTGGTAAGAGATTGTATACATGGGGTGCAAAGTAGGAAAAAGCCTTCCTTCCCAACTCAAGCCTCACTAATGACTGAGGCAAGCTATCCTGTTGTGTATTGCGCTCACTCATGTGATTATGAATTAGCTTACGATTGAAATAATGTAGCTAGTGTGTCTAAAGTACATTATATACAATCAAGACAGATTGAATAAGGCAGCACTTCTTAATAGACAGAAAGAACATTGTGCGATATTCGCTAATGCGGTCAAATTTTTGATGTTATAAACGAATATTAGAGCACTGTTTTGGAGCCTTGTAAGATTTGTATTTTTCACATTCAAACTACCTATTACCAAAAATAGATAAAGTGTAACAAATTTATGGAAAAGTTATAGTTCAGACTATTTCACATTTAGCAGCTTCAGGTAAGATGGTTTTCTACCTATATATAGATTTCAACCTGATAATAAATACCTCAACAATTTGTCCCACTTAGATGAAAAATCAAGTTTAGAATGAAAATTTTACTTCCAAATTTTTAAACATTTACACACATAAGAGATTCACTGCCAAGTAACAACTGAATATTTTTATCTATGGTTTCTACTTCCCTACAAAAACATGAATTGCTAACTTTCAAAACAGAGCATTTGCTGGCATTGAATTGAAGGCATGTTGCCATTGCTGCCTCCAAATCATGTTGATTTGTTAATTGCTGATGGAGTATTTGTAGGTGGATAATATAACCAGGGCCCGATTAAGGTTTTTGGCGCCCGTAGGCTATCTTGTACTTCGCCCCCCCCCCCCCAACGGTTTCCGGCCGGCTTCCCTCTGTCAATTTTCAATAATAAAAAGTGTTCTGCTGTATAGCGGCCATATTATATTTTTGTAATAAAATTTCAACTTACTTAAACTTAAAGACCATTACAGAGAGAGACCATTTAGAGTATTAAACTTTAGGAAAAGAACAACATTCAGCAACTAACTATAAACTTTAATTATTGTTCAAAGGTCTAATGATACATGTATGTATAAAACTGCTATGTAATATGTTCAAATTCAACGGTTAAAAGAACTATGCTGTTTGCTGTCATTTCCTAAAAACACACAAACAAACGAACAAAAACAGCAAAAACATTCTTTAAAGAGAATCAAGGGTTCTTATTTACCACTGGTTTTGTAGGACATACAAAAATGTGTGTCCTAGCTACAGCCAAACCTTACATGAGTTTTTAATTCTTATACATTTTTTGTAGATTACTATCATTAAATAGTCACAAAATTCAAAGTTCAGCACTTTGTAATGTTACTTTCAAAAAATCTGTAGGCTTATTTTTTTCAAAATAAATTAAAATGCATACTGTAATTTTAAGGCTGTTAAAATTATGTGAATTTTATCTCTTACTTCAGTATAAATGCTGCCATAATAATGGAGATTTTATTGTTGTCCATTTTAATAAGAAAGCTTAGTAGCTACGTATAGCCTGTTTAATTAGCGTTTTAACTGTAAATCACTGAAAAGGATTTATAATAAATCAATGAACATGGTCAAATTGGTCATCAACTTTCTCTGGTTTATTCAAGTACATTATGTTACATAGAAATGACATTAGACTTTGGTATACAACTTGGTGACTTGAACATTTAATCACAATAACAAACAATGAGCTAGAACTATAAAATTATTAGGCCTACTGTTAACAAAAGAACTTTTTATTTTCTCATGACGATATATTCCCTGATTAAACAAAGTCTTTCTTCCGTGCTTTTGATGAGGCAAACGCATCGATCAAGTCATCAAACGGAACGAGCTGTACATAGTCACTTTCTATAAATAAGAGAGCGAGTGCCTGGAGTTTTTCTTGCCGTAGAGTCGACCTCAAATAATTCTTGACTCGAGTAAGAGCAGAAAAGGATCTTTCTCCGCTGCAATTAGACACCGCCATGCTCAAGAAGATCCGCAATGCCACTTCCACGTTCGGAAAAAGAGATTCAAGTTTTAGGGTTTTTACATGTTTCAATAGCCTGTAGGCTTTAGTCCCGGTCGGTTTGACTTTCTTCTTTTCCTCCATTCTGTCTGACAGTACATTTTCCTCTTCATAGAATGTATTATCATCTTTTAAAAAATTTTTGAAGATACAAACACTCATCTGGAAATGAATCATCTAGGTCTGTTGAATATTCATTCATCAGCTTTGTTGCCTTTTCCTTCAAGATTGAACTCTCAATTTTATTCAAATTCCATAAAAAGTTGAAGGAGTCTCGTAGTGTGACATAAATTGATTTTCTCCTTGTTAGTTGCCCTAGGAGTGTATCAATTGCTTTGTAGTAACAATTTATCAGGAATGATTTCCGCCCATCAAACTCAGTGTGCCCCTCTTTGCTTTCTCCAAAAGGGATTTTTGGTTTCTTTTTCCTTGTATTGTCTTGTTTGTACTCTTGAGAATTGCACATAAGCTTTGCCTCACTTTCAAAGTTAGAAAATTGTTCCTCATTTCTTAATGAACTTAGAAAAGACTCTAGGAGCTCGTACGAAAGTGCTGTCTGATCTAAGTCTCCATCTTCAGATTGAAGTCGTACACTGATGTCATGAAACTTCATGAGTACTTTATTCCAAAAACAAATCATCATGGTCATTTCCAAAGACTGGAGCTTCTCTATCAGTTGTTTGGCTTCAAGTCGTACGTCTTTTTTATTTTCTTCGTTTGAAGTGATGTCTTGTAACGCTGCGATTATTTGTTTATATGACTTGTGCATGGCTTTACTGGCATCTGCTCTTGCACTCCAGCGAGTTTTCGAAAGGGTCTTGACTGTCAAACATTCTTTGTCATATTGCGACAAGAGAATTTCCCATCTGTGTGTAGATGAATGGAAAAAGTTGTACATTTGCTGTGCCAGGGCAAAATATTCAACAGAACTACTACTACTTTCTGCAGCGGTCGAACCTACTAGCTGTAACGAATGAGCTGCGCAAGGAACGTAGTGAGCAAGAGGATTTTGCTCTTTGATTCGATTTTGAAGCCCCTTGTAACACCCAGACATGTTACTTGCATTGTCGTAACTCTGACCTCTACAGTCACTGATATTTAAGTTCAAACTTTCAAGAGTATTTATCACAGCCTTCTCCATATCTTCCCCTTTATGGCCACAATTTGGGATGAACGTTATGAACCGCTCATTAGGTGACCCGTCAGGTGCTACAAAACGAATGACAAAAGTCAATTGATCCACATTGGAAACATCTGGAGTAGAGTCGACAATAATCGAAAAATACTTAGAATTCTTGATATCTGACGCGATTTTGGATTTAACATTGTCAGCTAACAGAGTAATAAACTCGTTAACGATCGTGGAAGATAAGTATGAGGGCACTCCTTTACCTTTATTTCCGAAACGAGCAACATGGTCAGCCATGAAAGGATCAAACTTGCACAAAAGCTCGATACAGCCAAGGAAATTACCATTACTGGTTGACCCCAAAATTTCATTTTCACCATAAAACGGAAGCCCTCGAGAAGTTTTAACTACTTCAACAACTCTTGACAATACATCTCTCCAATACTTCACTTCTACTTGATGCTGCTCAAGTAGTTTTGCATCAATTCTCTGAGGTGCATTCATCCGGGTCAAATATTTGTTCACACATTCTCTGTGCTCTAGACTATTATCATGTTCTTGAATTTTGTGTGAATTTTTCCAATCATTAAAGCCGCATGTAGCTAAGGCAGTCGTCCCCCCATAGAGCTTACAAGGAGCACAGTATACATAGCCAGTTGATTTGGAATAAACTAAATGAGTTCTTTTTACAATCTCTCCATTTACAAGTTTTTTGAAAAAACAAGCTTTGTTCAAATAACGGTTTTGGTCAGAATACTGCCGCTTTGATTGGAAAAAATCCCCACTGTCATTTTGATTGATGCTGTGCACTGCAAAGTATTCACGCAATGCCTCATTTACCAGCCATAAAGCGGGATCATCAAGATTTTTTGAATCGGTTACCTCTTTATTTGCTGGTACACAATCTTGCAACTGATGTCCCAAATCTGCTATTTGCTCGGTTGATGGTGGTGAAGGGACGTGTACAGGTGCAATTTCCGTTGTGGTGTCTGAGACATCGGTAGCAGTGGCACTGGCAGGCTGCTGAATCACTTCCACTTCCACTATAACACCGCTGTCCTCACTCACAACGTTTCGTTCAGTTCCCGTGACGACCGGCAATGTCTCAGCAGAACAACTGGGAGTTTCGGGTTTATTGAAAAAATCGTCTAGTCTATGAATTTTATTTAGAAGAGCACTTTCCCGTTCGTTACGCTCCCGGGCCCGTTTACGGTATTCGGAACCACTTGGTTTTTTACTCATAATGTAGCCTACATATGTAAAACAAGCAAACCACTGCTTCTTCTAATATTTCAGTATCAAACACTCTACTCGACTTACGAATAAATGTCAGTGTTTATAATAACGAGCAATGACACCAATTAATCACAACGAAAGTCCAAATAATTCATAGGCCATAGGCCTAAAACAAACAGTGCAGACGAGGAGACGACTGACTGCAGCTGCAGCTACACTCTGTCTCTATCTGTCAGAGAGCGTCAGTGTTGCAAACGGCGAAGGGCGGCGGCCGGCGGCGCCCCTCGCGCGAAGCAAAATTTCCCTTTTAGTTTCCCTACCGTTACGATAATTACCGTTAGCGTTGTCACTAATCGCTATTAATTAATTTCTTTTTCTACTTAATAGTTATTTTTAAGTAAATGGAGTAAATCTAAGGTCTAGGTGGATGTGTAAATAATGTACAAAAATGTATAGTGAAGTTTTAGACCATACCATTTTATTTACTGCATATAAAAAGCACTTCATCTTGAACTCCGAAGCGCCCCCCTAAAATCGTCACCGGTCTCGCGCCCTAGGCTGCAGCCTACTTAGCCTACTGGTTAATAGGGCCCTGAATATAACACAAACTGTGAGTTGTCAGCATATGAATGGAGAGATCGATACCTTAACCGCTCTCCGAGATCAGCGGTATATATAATAAATAGAATTGTTCCAAAAAAACTCCCTTGACGAATTTCCACACATCTAGGGAGGACCAAAGAGAATTTTCTATCGACATTTGAAATTTGAGTTCTACCACAGAGATATGTAGAGAATCATTCCAATAAGAATTTATCAAATTTATAAAACCTTAACTTGCCAAGAGCAGTTCATAGTTCACACAATCAAAACCCTGAGAATAATCCAAGGCAGTCACTATACTTTCCAGATTTGTATCTTTAGCACAGTACAACTCATCAGTCACATTGCGGGAGTGCCGTGACCATGCTGTCTAAACCTAGATTGGAGCAAATTCCCAGACTCCAAAAAACAAGCTACCTGCTCTGCCACTACCTTTTTCAGTAGTTTAGAAATCATTGGAAAGATAGATATGGGTGAAACTGGGATAATAACGTAGAGTGGGATAATAACCACACTCCGCTTCCAGCTACTAGGAAACTGTCCAGAAATCAGTGATGTATTGACAAAAATGGGTTATTACATCCACACAGTAGGAGTACAGACACTTTTCATCTGAATAGACAAACCATCCACACCAAAAGGAGTACTATATACCATTAATCAACTCCATAATCTTCCTTTCAATGACAAGTGTAAAATGAAATTCTCTGCCTTTGCCTTTAATATGATGATTATTATAGAAGTTCGACTTATACTATTGCCATAACCCTTTAATTTGACTGAATTATAAGTTTACTTCATCTGCGGAAAAAGAGCAAGTACTTGGGTTACCTGTCAACACTCCACCAGCTCTTAGCGCAGCCCAAAAAGTCTGAGTCTTTGCAATTAAAGTTCTGAAGAATATACCTTTTAGTTTTTTATCGTATGGCAACATTAAGCTAATTATGAGCATGGCAGTATGCAACTCTTGCAGGAGCACTTTGATTAATATAGACCTTCTTGCTCGTATTCTTTACTATCAACAGATGCTTAATATTTGTGCTTCTCCAGAGGGCTTTTTTTCTTGGTAACCCCCTGACCATTGGATCACAAACATCACATACATGGGGACAAACCATTTACAGCATCCACAATGATGTTGAGGGTTTTCAAGTAATCACAGTCTAAACTATCTGCTACTACTAGCTAGTTGTGTCAAATTGATATTGGTAAAATTGCGGTATGACTCTTATCTTACATTCTTTATCTATTTTAAACAGAAAAGGTCACAGAAAGCACTTTAAGATCTGTAATTTGATTACATCCAGAATCAATAATTATTGATGTGTCAATAACACTAACACTAAAATTATGACAACTATCCATAATAATATGGTCAAGGAGAGAAGAGATGTTCTCGGTAAAACGGGTTGGTTTCTTAATTAGCAAGATTTATTGAGTGAAGAAGATTCATAATATATTTGCTATCATCCTTGCTGTTATTTAAAGTTTTTGTTTAAGATCTCCCAAAAGGACAATGGCATCAACTTTAGGATACCTGTCATTGAATAATTCACACATCAACGGACTCAGACAAGAATATGGGACGTGTATCAGTCGGGAAACTTGATAAGCAGTTGGGCACTAGAATAGCGCTAGTCAATATACGACTGCAGGATTTTTACTGGATATTTTCACTGAATGCAGGTTTTATTCAGACAGCATCAACGTAGCTGGCTACAATCTATGGAGAAGTGATAGAACTCAGCTGGCAGACGATGGGGGTGGAGTAGCTCTTTATGTTAACCCGTGAGAGGTCCCCTTGTAAGATGGCGCCTAATAAACATAGTTTGGTCTGATGAAAATTTTTTTATTAAATGATAAATCCTTCCAATGCTTCACAAGTGCCCTCAACACACATTCTCTTCCTTATAGAACACAGTATACCTTATCCATAGCTGTGTATGTGGGGGAAAGAGGAATTCCACCCTGTGTACTTTGTTAGTTGACATTTCGACACAGGACCGACTGTGTTAGTGCATATTTTAGATGGCATCTACTCATGTGACCGATGACATTAGTGTTTTGTGTTAGTACACACATGATAGTGTCAACACTAAGTTTAGTTCGATATTGTGATTTGAGTGTGTGTGTGTTTGTAAAAAAAATTATCTTTAACTGTTCATTGTATTTAGATTATTATTATAATTTAAATGGCCAAAAATTCAGAAACACTATTGTTAGTTAAATTGAAGAGGTTGAAGAAGATTGTTCCCCCATTTATGATGGTGATAATGAATCTGATGCTTTCAAAACATCAGAGCATTCAACACACAAGACACTGAACAGTATGCTGAAAATGATGGGAGCCAGAAAAGCTCCAGCCTTACATCCCAGGTGTCTTTACTGCTCTGTCAGGAAAAACAAATCTACCATTCAAATGTACAGCTTGTTTAAGGTATATTTGGAAGCAAATATTGCAAAAACCATGCTCTGATGCCATAATTGTGCAACAGAAGAAAAATAATAACTGTTTATTCTGCATTTGTCTTTGTATTTGTTATAGTTTCAAATATTTGATATTTAATTTAAAATTTTTAAAAAGCAATGTCTTGTCTACAAACATTAAATTGATTGATTTCACTAATTGAAGTGACCGTTGTTAAAAATATAATATAATTGTCCTTTCGTTTAAAGTAATAAAGTATCAAACGATACTTTTGGGCTCGGACTTTCGGATAGTGTAGTGTAATCACGGTACTTCTATAGGGCGCGGTCACGTGACGTCGCAAAGTCACCTGAACCGTATCACGACGAACAGTTTAAATTAGCGACCACTTCGTTCAAATTCGTCGTGGGGACGTAAAGTGACTGCTTAGAATTAAGTTACGACGTTGATTTTAGGTGTCATTAAACTGTAAACGTGTATATAATTATCGAACAAAATCACTTTCGGTCGGAAAATACACTTGAAAACTCTACTGATTAGAACTTCAACTAATTTGGAATTCAATGATTGAGGTAAACGTGGGTTTTTCGATTGAGTTAGGACGACGATTTTTGTTATCATTAAACTGTACAACGTACCTATATAATTATCGAGAAAAAAAAATCACTTCCGGTCGGTAAATACCGAAGAAAAGCTCTCTACAGATTCAAGTATATTGACGATTTTGGATTTCATTGGTTGAATGGTTGAGGTAAAAGTGGTACTTAGGATTATGTTAGGACGGTGATTTTAGGTATTCAAATTCAACGCCGACTAATACATATATAATTATCAAGAAAAAAAAAACAATTAAATCACTTTACATTAGCGACTTTTTTCCTATGGAGTCCCACAGGGATCTATACTTGGACCAGTCTTGTTCCTTGTGTACATCAGCAGGCGGAACTCATCGCTCCTGAGAGGGAAAATCGTCCAGTATGTTGACGATACAAACGCTCTGCATTAAAGCTCCAATAAAACATGAATTAGAAATCATTTCCTTTTTAGAACTGAATTCATGTATTCAGTTTTTTTCTAAATTAAATCTGAGGACCAACAACTTTAAATCAAATGCACTAAATTTCTGTTTGCGGCAAAGAGAGATTGAGGATCGCGCTGATGTGATGGCGGACGATGTCCTCATAGAGGAAACTGATTCCACCAAGTTCCTCGGAATGTACCTTAATCGAAGTCTGACTTGAGACAATCACATTGAAAGTACCTGCTCAAAGGTTTCTTCAGGCATTTATGCTCTACGGAACCTTTCAAAATTTTGCTCCCGGGATGTACTAAAAATGGCCTACTTCGGCCTTGTACACCCCCATCTAATGTACGAGTTGAGGCTATGGGGCAGCTGTTCTAAATACAAATTTGAGCGAGTATTTAGAAGTCAAAATAAATCTGTCCGCATCATTTCAAAATTGAAATTTCAAAATTCATGCAGAGATGCCTTTAGGGAGCTTGGATTGCTAACTTTGCCCTGTCTCTACATCCTCGATGTCGCCCTGTACTGCTGATTTAAGTGCGAGTTCGTCTATAAAAAGAGAAAAAGAACCATCCGGGGACCTGCAGAGGCAGGGACAACCTTCGGTTACATCCGCACAGAACAGCCGCATTCAAACGTTTGCCATCCGAGGTTGGTGTTAAGCTGATCAACAAGCTCCCTGATGAAATCAAAAATTTGAATGAACCAACAAAATTTAAAGCTCGGTTGAGACACTTTTTGGTGTCGAGGGTGTTTTATTTAGTCATGTTTATGATGAGCCAATGTTAAATTAATTCACTCATCCTCTATTTCTGGTGGTAAAATTTAGAAGATTTTAAAACGTATGGCTGTAAGTATGTATCAGTCTTAGGAATGAGTGTGGACTGTGTATGAACGAGTATGAATGGGGGCAATTTAAAATAGATATACATATTTCTAAATAATTTAAATTTGACGATTGTATGCAATTTTTATTATTGTTGGCACAATAAAAAGTATTATTGTTATTACATTATTATTACCTCCGGTCGGAATATACCGAGGAAAAGCTCTACTGATTCAGATTTTGACGATTTTGGATTTCACTGGTTGAGTAGTTGAGATAAAAGTGATACTTAGAATTATGTTAGAACATTGATTTTAGGTATCAAATTGAACGCCGACTAATATCTATATAATTATCAAAGAAAAATTGAAAAATCGCTTCCGGTCAGATAATACACCGGAAAAACTCTACTGATAAGAAGTTCCGACTACTTTGGATTTCACTGACTGAGGTATTATTTCATTTTCCTTAGTATATTCCGATCGGAAGTGATTATTTTTGTTTTTTTTTCTCGATAATTATATAGTCTATTTATTAGTCGGCGTTGCATTAATCTCTAAATTCAATGTCCTAACATAATTATAAGTACTACTTTTACCTCAACCACTCAACCAGTGAAATCCAAAATCGTCAAAACGAATCAGTAAAGAGCTTTTCTTCGGTATTTACCGACCGGAAGTGTTTTTTTTTTCTCGATAATTATGTAGGTAGTAGAGTACAGTTTAATGATACTCCAACAAAAAAGCCAACAAAAAATCGTCGTCCTAACTCAATAAAAAATACCACGTTTACCTCAATAACCGAAGTCCAAAGTAGTTGAAGTTCTAATCATTAGAGTTTTTCAGGTGTATTTTATTTCCGACCGAAAGTGATTTTTCCGATAATTATATACTCGTCTACAGTGTAATGATACAAAAAATCGTCATTATAACTCATTCATAAATACCCCAATCAGTGAAATCCAAAGTGGCCGAACTTCTAATCAGTTTTTCCGGTGCATTTTCTGACCGTTAGTTTGATCTGTGCCCGAGCAACGCTCGAAAATCGCCCTTCTTTTCTGAAGGGTTTTCGGCCGTCAGTGGCCCAATGTCCCCGAAGTGGTATTTCATTTTTTCCACAGAATATAGTTGAGTCAATTATACGCTTGAGTGAAGGTCTGTTGTGTTCTTTTTCTTTCTTATCCAGTGAATCCAACATCACTTTCGTGCCTTCTACCCGGCCAGAATCGAACTTCGTAAAGTTTCTCTAGCTATACAAGAAAATTTGTGGTACTAGAGTTGCTGTGAGAGTTTAATTTGCCTATTAAATATTTCCACTTTCTATAAGGCGTAGTTACTAAAGCTCCATGTTTTTGGTATTTACCTTTTACCAGTGAATTCATTGGCAAATAACACACAAAACGTCCCCCGGATCCCCCGGTTTCGGACCCCCCCCCCCGAACGAAATTTCTGGCTACGCTACTGCACAGCACTCTTGCCCCATCCACCGTTGTACCCTGAACCCCCATTATAACCTTGAAGAAGGTTCTTAGGACAGGCCAGAATATAAGTTACTCTGGGCTGTTCAAGTTCAGAGCAATAGTTCTTCAACTTAGCAGAAGGTAAATTAAAGCATATAGTGAGTCCAGATGAAAACTTTATGGCCAACATTATCTACAAACAGTTATTTTCTTGTGTACAATCTTGCAACTTAAGATTAAGACTAACAATTATTTCATCTTTCTCGGATACCAATGATCTTAATGAATTAAACTCGTCACTACTTTAAATTTAGACATAAGACTAATTAACTTTCATGACAAAACATGGTTTTCTTTTACAACAGCATCATTTTCTTTATTACAGTTTAAATCAGTTTTTCTTTATTACTTCTGCTAGAACTGAGACTTGAGAGGTAAAACTTCGTTATAAGGTTTGCTGATGGATCCTTAGTTTTATTGACTGTATCAACAACCTCATCCAAAACTTTCACTAAATAAGAAATATTTATTTACTTTTACATCATAAAAACTAATATTTGGATAGTTAACCTCAAGCTTTGTAACATCCATGCACAAATTGCTAACGATACTCTCAATATGTTAAAAATATTAAATCACAGATAAAACGCCATTCAACCTTCCACGAGTCAAAACCATTCTGTCTTACAGAGATGCTCAATATTTACACTACTATTGGTGTATAGTATAGTATAGTACAATAAAACCCTTTTATATGTCTAATGTGAGGACATGGTCAGTGTTATGTATAGTTTAATGTCAATAAAACAAACACACTTTGCTTATATACAAGTTTCTTGCAAACAATAAATACCAGATGCAAGGCACAGTTGCGTCTCCAGACACTATGCTGCTAAAGTAATAATGGCAGTTCTTCTCTGGGGGAACCTTTCCCAACAGTGAGGGAGAAGCTAGAGAAATTGGTAGTCTTACTTTAACATTGGTAAACTGGGATTAAAATGCGCCTTCTCCAATCCGAAGAAATCCAATATGCACCAGTTTGAATGCTAGGAAAATAACCTCAATCAATTTATAACAGTGAACATGAAAATTTGGTCCATACTCATGGATTAGTCTGGAGAAATCAGTTGCTTCAAAATGAGTGTTCATAGTTAAAATATGCTTCAACAGTGCATAACAGACCGTAAATTATTATAACGGACAAACCACAATAAAAATTTTAAAGGTAGCATCAACGCATAACAACTCATAGCTTGCAGGTCCAGGTTCATCAACCTCACTCTTAATGTTTCAAGATTGGCTTTCAAAGTTTGGAAAGAAATAGTTATATATCAGCTCAGTGAATGGGCAGTTTAGAACTAACCCAAAAAGAGTTTTAAAATTCTCATGTCATTTGCAACAATGATTGTATTTACATGGTATTTGATGTCTCGTTTTCAGGTAATGGCGACAAAGTCTAGTGAATTTTATGAAAACAAAGAATCATTATAAGTTTATGAACAACTTACTTTTTGGATCTCTTCATACAGATAGAATCCAGGAGTCATTCGTATTGAATGTATATTATTGAATAATTAAAATATATGATATCCAGAATAAAAATGTTCTTGAAATTGCTTCTCAGAGTATTTTTGGGTAGTATTTCAAGATAAAAAGATGCCTATATTTTATTCTTATACTAGCTGTTCCATATGGCTCCACACACACAATTGTTAAAATCCTTTCTACTTAATTAAAGCACTCATGATTTAATATGATGGAGCCCTATAATATTTTTTAAATGTAAGTAGGTAAGCATACATATTATTTCAGTGTTCATGGTAAATAAGAGGTTAATGGACTGACTTTTATACAGGGTATCCCATGAAGAAACGGAGGAACTGTCAGGACTTGTTCTTACGGTGAAAATAACGAAAAAAGTTCGTATACACATAGTTTCAAAGTTTGGAAAGAAATAGTTATATATCAGCTCAGTGAATGGGCAGTTTAGAACTAACCCAAAAAGAGTTTTAAAATTCTCATGTCATTTGCAACAATGATTGTATTTACATGGTATTTGATGTCTCGTTTTCAGGTAATGGCGACAAAGTCTAGTGAATTTTACGAAAACAAAGAATCATTATAAGTTTATGAACAACTTACTTTTTGGATCTCTTCATACAGATAGAATCCAGGAGTCATTCGTATTGAATGTATATTATTGAATAATTAAAATATATGATATCCAGAATAAAAATGTTCTTGAAATTGCTTCTCAGAGTATTTTTTTGGGTAGTATTTCAAGATAAAAAGATGCCTATATTTTATTCTTATACTAGCTGTTCCATATGGCTCCACACACAATTGTTAAAATCCTTTCTACTTAATTAAAGCACTCATGATTTAATATGATGGAGCCCTATAATATTTTTTAAATGTAAGTAGGTAAGCATACATATTATTTCAGTGTTCATGGTAAATAAGAGGTTAATGGACTGACTTTTATACAGGGTATCCCATGAAGAAACGGAGGAACTGTCAGGACTTGTTCTTACGGTGAAAATAACGAAAAAAGTTCATATACACATAGGTCCAGAAACGCTTAGTTAGCGAGCTATACAGGGTGAAAGATTTCGCCCAGATTTCAGTGCCACCGTTAAAAGGGAGCCTTATTAAATTATTTTGGACGTTACCCAGGACGTAAAATTTAATGTATATTATGCAAATTGAACTGAAAAATTGAATAAAATTGGTACCACACCTCTAGCTGCAGTAATTTTTAAGATATCTGAAGAAATACACAAAATTCGGTGTCCAAAAACAAGTTTCATTTAGGTTTCAAGTAGATTAACTTTGTTAAATGTGTAACAAACACATAAAATTCTTTAACAAAACTTGTAAAGAATTAATTTCTTAAGATAATGATGTAAAATAAGCCAGTAAAAATTGTACGTAAACGTTAAGAAAATCAATTTTTAATTAAATAAATAACGTACGAAGAATAGACAAAATCGGTTAAATTTTTTTTCTTACTGAATGTACATCCTAATATTTGGAGAAAACATGTTAATTATTGAAAATATTATTGAAAATAATTATGTATAGATTTTATTTATAGAAACATTTTTCTATTTTTTCTAATGAATTACATACTAGTAAAAAAACTTTAGTATATAAGGTTTAGTGCGTAAAGGAGAGTTTCTTGTTTGAATGAAATGTATTTGACGGTACAGTTGAGTTTAACCTGATAAAAAAATGTATACATTGGTTTTAAAATCCTACCTTGGTTAAAAAGGGTTTACTTCCAGCTCTTGACGTCTTCTTTTGGTCTGGGAAAGAATTGCTCATTGAAACATGTTGTATGCTTATACCTCTGTTTTTTCACTGTCGTAAAAATGCTATATCACAATGTCAAGGATGACAACCAGTATTTTGTACCTTAGGTCATTCACAGCTTTATTCATCAACGTGATTTTATAACACTGTTTTAATAGTATTTCAAATGAATTAGGTGTTTTCATTCGTCATTGGTGCAATCTGGATTAAAATTTGTAAGCTAACTTTGTCTTTGTTATCTGCATTACACTACTGATAGAGCATTGTGTACTTGATATTTTATAAAATTAAAATGTAAAGAAATATTTTGGTGGAGACATCAAAGAAAGTTTAAAAGTGTCTACAGTTGTTTAGTGCCAGTTAAATTTGTATTATGAAACATAAACATTATCATTATTTTTCCAAATTCTAAAGTATTCCAGAAAACTTTTCTGATCTTTCTCTTCATATAAATCGTCCTTGAACTTCTACAAATATTTCAAAAAAAGAAATGGTGCCCACCATTAGTCCACAGGTGTCCTGCACCGAGTACTGTGTGCTCTGACCGCCGAGCTAAAATCTGTACACTGAGCACCGAATTAATAAATCCGACCTGTCAAGCAAAGCAATAAAGTACCCAGTGCCATGGTGATCAAATAGGCACCAGGTTCAAGAACTTATACTAAATAATGTAGCTATGGTGTGAAGGGTTGATTCAATACGAATGTTGATTTCAGCTCCATTTCACCTTCCGCTTAGTGTAGCTCTGAAATTCACAGATTTTTTGGATCTCTTCAGACGGACGTTGACTCCAGATTCCAGGAGTCAGGTCTGTGACAGCGTCAGTTTTAGACACTGCACTTAGCGGAAGACGAATTGGAGCTGAACTCAACATTTGCATATACTACATATATTTCTTCTATATTTAAGAGCAACAAGTAATAAAGGTTTACTTTAAACCCTTTATTTTTCATATGGAAGCAATAGATATGTTGTAGTGTTTGAAGGGGTTGGGTCAGGGTAGTGTTTAATAGTAATGAAATAGATATGTTTAAATCATTTTTACTGTGTAATTTAACTCACTATAAAGTATTTAAATGTTTAAATACACAACAATTACATTAAATACTACCAACAATAGTCATCTGTTAAAATGAAATAACTGTAAAAAAAATCATTATATGACATCTTTCCTTCCTCTATTTCAAGAGTACATTAGAAGTCTAACTTTTGAGGTGGTCTTATATTATGTCCAAAATAGGAAATGTCTTTTATTTTATTTGCAGAATCTTGAGAATTCACTGGAGGTAAAACAACAATGCTCTAATAAAACGTAACAAACCGTCATATGTGTTTACTGGTATAGGATATTATAGCTAAATTTTCAACAATCCTCCCCTCTGCTTTCCAATTTAAACACACATTAGAACCAATTATAAGTCATCTGTCATGACTGTTCAATGTCACTGATTGTAGTACTCTGCTTGCTGACAAAGGTATTGGATATTACATTCCCTAAACTGTTTATGGTCAATGTTTTCTGGTTTTAATTCTTGTATTAATTAAGGTAATTTGGTCCTCAATTTCCTTCCCATCAACAGTCTCGAAGGACTATATCCTATAGGTCCTAGTGTTGTTCTACACTCTAAAAATGCAAGTGTTGGATATTTGTTTTTAACTAGAATGTGTTTATGGATTTGGACTGCTCTTTCGGCTTCTCCGGTTGCTTGATGGTACATAGGATTGCAATAATATTAAATCCATATTCAGCTGCAAAGAAACACCACTCTTTACTCATAAACAAATATATGAGTAAGAATATACTGTATTTATAATAATAATAATAATAAGAATATAATATAAATATGGAATCTAACAAAACTCAAGGAATTGCATATTAAGCAAAATATGATTCCTTTTTTTTAATTAGTTAGTCTACTGTCATTGTTGAGACATTTATTATTTCTAAGTATTGTGATTGATACTCTACGACAGTTAAGTACTTGCCTCTTAGAAAGTCAACATAATCTATTACAAACTTCTGCCATGGATACTCAGGTGACTCTGATTGAATCATCTATTCATATAATAAATATATTCTATTCTATCTTTTCTGTTATTGGTCACATCTCGAATATTTTAATTCTACTAGGGATATTATCCAAATCTTTGCTATCCAGAGTTGGAACAAGTGTTTTGTAGTGTGTTAGTATTTTTAATTTCTTACCAATTAGAAAGTTGGAAATCTTCTCAGCTGTCCAGACACTTTTCCAGAGGGCTTCCTTTTCTGGGTATATTGTCTTACACAGTCCTGTCTCTTGAAGCAAACACTACTATTTTAGGAACTCCTTCTTCTATTTGTAGAAGTAACATTAACTCTAGGCTATATAACGACGAATCTGCTATTACAATATTATCTGCCTTCAAGTTGTACTTTGTTAAAAATGTTGACTAGATTTGATCAACAACAGCTTGTTTATATCAGTAGTCAACCAAAGTTCTGCTGATTGTTTGCTAATAGCCTTCTTTTATTTACATTTTTGAATGGCTTTTTCTAAGGTCAAACCAGAATCTTCTTGAAATTGAGCCAATAAATGTTTATCTACGATAACTAAAAACTTTGATCACGAATAAGTTCATCTCGAAGATTGGCGCGTTGTTTGGCCATTGAGCTTATGTGCTAGAAAAATATAAAAAAGTTCACCCTGTTGTTAAAACTGGAGTTAAATTTCGCTCTTTCATAAATTAAATTATGTTTACCAATAAATACATAGTCAAAAGCCTTTATTACTTACTGACTCATAAGAATTTTGATCCTCCTAAGAAAGATGTAATGATGAAAGAATATTTTCAGCATCAGATCCCATACAGTAAATAAGAGAGCTAGCTCATCAGACTTATGGTCAGTCCTGAGGCAAGTCTGTACCCCCAAAGTTCTGGATATTTAAAATCAAAACTTTCTGGAGGTTAAAATATGATTGCTGAAGTTGATTTTTATGTAACCTTAAGGGGTGGGTACGATAAGCGGACCCGGTTTTTTATATCGAAATTAGCAAACGATATTACTTAATCATAACCACCGATATAATCAATCGATACTGATTAATTATTTTTAACGATTAATTAAATAATCTACATCAATAGCTGTAAACACTTTCAAATAATACTCTTAATGTAATATTTCAATTTTATATAAGTAACATTTGATTATTAAAAATGACAGTCAATTTTAGAAAACTACACGACATTGCTTTTGAAGATGATAAGACATGTTTTTCAGGACTTCAACATGTTGGACTCATGTGGAAAAACCCATTATGTGAAATTTGTGGGAAAGAAACAACTGTAACTGTGAGAGGAGCAAATATGGTCGTCTTCAGTTTTCCTAATTTTGGTTATAATCATTTGTTTAATCACTGTAAATATTAGATTCATATTTTAATTTAAAACATATGATTGTTATTGAGAACTATAGATACTTTATATCGATTGATAGTCTAGGATTTGAGATGCGAATATTAGGTATGATTCGATGATTACATTCTTCGATTTAAAAAACCGGGTCCACTTATCGTACCCTATCCACCTTGAGTCTTGCAATCGAAAGTTTGATATATATGATGACTGATTAGTTTACTGAAGAACTGTTTATTATATCTCTTGATTCTTGGCATTATAAATAAATAATCACTGCTGCCACCATATTTAATCGTAATAAAATAAATACTTTTAATTCATTTTTATTTTGTTTGTTATGTTAACTCACAATAAGGTATTAAACTTTTTACATAAACAAGAAATATGTTAACTGCCACCATCAAAAAAATAGAATACTTGTCTATGAAACTATTATACAGGGTGACAATTAAGTCTGGAACCTCTTTTTTAATTTTTGAACCACAATAGAAAGAAATACCAAAGTTTACACGTGCTTACTGGTGATAGTAACGCACACATCTGCCCAATTACCGACAGGATAATCCCTTTGGGGGACGGTCCACAAGGAGTCAGACAAAATTCTTAAATAGCAGCATAGGTTTAAGCTCGAGATTTGGTGCACCTAAGAAATCTCGTGGTCCAAGAAGCTCAAGATATTCCTCGTGACTACCTTCAAAATGCAATGGATGGCTTTTACAACCTCCTAGGACATTGCCAGACGATGGGAGGGGAACATTTTGAACACTTACTTTGATCACAGGTACTTAAAAATTGGTTTTTACTTGTAATACGTAATAATTTACATTGTTCAATAGTTTTAAAATTCAAACCGCTATAACTACTGAATGAATCCACCTTTTGAAATCCGGTTTGCGGAATTGTACT
Source organism: Homalodisca vitripennis (assembly GCF_021130785.1). Lineage (NCBI taxonomy): Eukaryota > Metazoa > Arthropoda > Insecta > Hemiptera > Cicadellidae > Homalodisca > Homalodisca vitripennis. The sequence goes on along the minus strand of NC_060210.1, from coordinate 168,962,676 downwards.
CTGCTAAGTGAGACCTTTAATTTGATATCAAACTTGACCTATACTGCTATTTAAGAATTTTGTCTGACTCCTTGTGGACCGTCCCCCAAAAGGATTATCCTGTCGGTAATTGGGCAGATGTGTGCGTTACTATCACCAGTAAGCACGTGTAAACTTTGGTATTTCTTACTATTGTGGTTCAAAAATTAAAAAAGAGGTTCCAGACTTAATTGTCACCCTATAACAAGGAGGCTTCTATTTCAAGTTTTAAAATCTTTACTTGCCATTCTATAATCTGTAATGAGAATTTAAATAAAAGAGTGATAAGAGATGCACCACATGTATAAAAGTGTATAGCTTTACATTGATCAAAACCTTTTAACAAATAAATTATGTTTAGAACTAATGCTATAATATTCTTTATAACCTGTACTGTTGATATTCGAAATAGTGAAGTCGTTTTCAATTTAAGAATATTTGTCTTATTGTGCTTCTCTCTAGAATGATTCCTTGACTTTTGGAACTTATGGTGAACACAAGGAGCCAGCCTGGCTAGTCTGACCAGTCCAGGCTGTCTCCGCAGCACTCATAACACACAACCAGTCATCATACCTTCAGTGTCACACAAATCACTGATAATCCATCTTCAGTTTGATATTTTGACATGACAACCACATTTGAATCCATCTTGATTCTTGCCTAAACCAGAAGGGAAATCTCTTGCAAAGTAATATTTTATTAATTCATCCAGCTTCACATTCTTCCATGAATACAGCAATTAATTACAAAACTGGTTATCGTATTACATGCTATAACTTCTCTAAATTTAACATCTGATCTCATGTTTTATTTAAGTTAGGTTATCACTGTTTAATAAACAAAAGATGAAAATATTTTTATAACTAGTTATGACATAAACCTAGAGGAGTAATTCTCCTTAAAATGAATGTTGGAGTAGGATTGGACCAGTAAAACAATTGCATAGAAAACATCAAAATATTTATTTAAGACTGCTGTTTTTAAAATTTACATATATGCAAAAATTATCCAGTGAATAGCATCTTTTAATAATAATAACATTTAAAATAGCTTTTATAGAATACTATGATCTAAATCTGAGAGAAATGGGTTACATTCATCTGGTTGGAACAAATGCAAACCCTACTTACATAAAAATACTATGTACATCACTTCATTATCTGTATTATGTAAAAATATGGTCAACTTTGAATAAACTATTTCCATCTCTACTAAGGTACATTCTTTGTCTGACACAACAATAATAAAATCTGCAATAAGAGAACGTTATTTGGTTCGTGCTGCTGTGGGCATCAAATATTAAATCTTTCAAAAAGTTGTAACAAACTACAATAGAACATCAAGAATTAATTGCAATTCGACCCGTTACAAAACTCATGAGGCACTGCACAATTCACAATGTATTTTAATGAGCATTGTAATAAAAGTACAACTAGGCTAATAAGTACTAACAACATAATATATTAGCTGACCACCAGAACTCGTGTTTCTGAGCAAAGGTCTTTTATAATAAAGGAACATGGTTTCAATTTTAATAAATTTACAACAAATGAATCTGAAATTTTATCACAAATTTTTGGTCTGGTAAAAATGTGTAAAATAATAATACAAGAGTTTATCCACCTGAAATGGCAGTGATGGTGAGGGGCAGTAGAGACAGAGCGGAATGATGAGATAACAGAAGATAACAAACACTACACCGATAGCTGCATCTGCTTCACACTTATAACATTACAGATAGAAATCTTAGCAAAAACGTTAACAAACTACTACGGTATATAGACGGTATAAAACTGTTCTCCGTACCATGCTCAGTCTCAATAAGATTCTCACTTCGTTAATTGCTTCTAAAGGCCTTTCACAGCAAACGTTTTGTGGATTCTGAACCACATCTGACCCGGCATCACAATAAGTTACACCGAAACATTAATTACACGGAGCGGCACACTTAACCGTGTGCTAGACAGTGAACATCACTCAGACACTTTGTACTGAATGTGTTACATCATTGACATAAAGTTCATAAAATACATTTAAAACCCTTTAGAATTATTCATAATTTATTAAAGTTATTATGTGATGCTTTACTAGAACGTAATTAATTACTAACAAAACAAGAGTCCGTAAACATTAACGAGTACAACAATAGAATAGAGACAACGTGCACTGCCATTTGTAAATTAAAAGGAAATCCTGAAGAAGTGAAACTATCAACAAAGAAATAAATAAATTATAGACAATATGTAATCGTAATGGTATATACAAGTCATGAGGCTGCAAACTATGTACATATAACGAGCACGTGGCAGTGGAGGCCGGTGCGATCCCGCAGTAAACTTAGTCCTGAGATCATTCCGTTTCATATACACATATAAACAATCTTAGAAAATCTAAAAATATACACATGGTTACAGACTTCGGAACAGCTTTGAGCATAATATTGCTAACACATCTAGGTGGGACTATCCGGGACAATGTGATGAGAATAATCCAACCAAAATGTTACTTTCACAACCGTTTGACACTCCAACTAGATCTCTTCAAGTGACGGTATACAAGTATTTATCTTAACCAAGTTATTTGTAAACTCGCCTTTCATAAAAACAAACAAGTAATAGCAATTAAATAGATGTTTTCAAGAACTCAAATTTTTAACATTTTTTAAGACATTTAGAGGGTTCTATTTTGTACAAAGAACAATGGTCTACTAAGAATGAAGGATTGACTTATGATATAACCATAAAAGGTGTTTCAAAGTCTGCTTAAAAGACATTTGATTCGATTAACAGTTCAAACACCAAATCTACCTTAATTGTAAACAGCCTTTTTTCAAAATGAAACCATTTAACAAATAGTTAATTAGAAAAATAACATTACATTTTAATATAAGTAACACTAATTGTAGACATTTCGTTGACCAAAGACACTTAGTTTGGCTTTCTGAGGAAGTCCCAACTGTAACTGTATTCACCATCACATTGAACAGATCTGTCAGGAGATTGGCATGTGCGAGTCTACGATGGTCACGCTCCCGTACAGTCAATCTCCACAATGTCTTTAGGCACATCCACGAACTGGTATACAAGCCGCTGGCCATCCACCTTTGCCAGGATTCCTCTCTGGTAGTAGTACCTACAACACATTTTCTCGTTAACCTTCTGCCAGCTGAACTTTCGTACAGTACACATTAAATTAATACTATGATTATCTGAAACAAGTTTAATGTAGGCCTAACTGTATTAAAAAAGTTATACAAAGAATTCTTGATCAACTTACATGTTTTTTTTACTTTTCTTAGCATTTACAAGGACATTACTGAAATAGTAAATAACTGTAATGCATAAATATATTCATATATTATTATTAGTAATCTAGTACACTTGTGGTATTGCTGAAATACAATATAGTAAAATCTCTCTCCGTATTCTGACATTCTATAGTTCAAACCCAGACCTTTTCCAGAACCCAATATCATCAGCAAGGAGAATTTATGTCTAACTAATATTGTTAATTTAGCATAATTAAATCCACTTTTAAATACTTTCCTCAGAAGAACCCTCCTACCCTCTGAGCTTAGCCTGGTGTGTGAAAAAGTTTGATGTTTTATAAAAGACGCAGTTATCTGTGGCTTCACAAGCAAATTTCAAAATCAAAGAGCGTAGCCTTCTTAGTGAAACCACTTATGATGTTATATGATAGATTCCTATGATATTTTTCAAACCACATAAATTAATATACCTACTAAAAACAACCCTAGTCAATAATTAAATCTAGAGACTAGTGTATTGTTCAGACTGAGTTTGGTATGTGAGACACTATTTTGTTTAGTTTATTTTCATTCATTGTAAGGCTTCCCTTCGATAAAAATCTGAAGCTTGCTTTAGGAACTCAAAAGTTTTGTAAACTTTACAGTATCCTTTGATTTAGTATTTAAAATGACTTTACTTGATTCTATTAAAATCCAAAGGATTAAAATGCGAGTCTATAATTTGTAAACAAATTTTGAGTTGACAAAGTTTGATTATTCCATCATTACCTAATTAAGTATTGGACTAAATTGTTACCTTAGAGCACGACCCATGGTCTCATAGTTCATGTCAGGCTTGTTCTTGTGTAGGCCCCAGAGCCGTGACACAGCTTTGGAGTCCACCAGTTTGAACACGCCTTTCTCTCTGTTGGTCCACTTGATGTAGCGAGGGCAATAGTCTCGGTCTTGCAGTAGCTTTAGCAGGAACTCCCACAGGTACGTTGTGGACCCTGTACAGAAACCATTAATTAGAATATAATCTTATACAAAAACCAAGCAAGTATTTAATTGAAGATTGAAGGAACTAGAAATGGAAGAGATATGACTAAGAATATAGTATATTGCCTAGTGTATATTCAATGTTTTGTGTAAGCTATAATGAGAGAATATATCAGGAAAATTATAACTACCTTCCCGGCTTTTCCTTTTTGCTCCTGGAGGTAAGGCTTCTCCACTTTTGATCCTCTTTATTTTCTTCTTCGCTCTTTGTTGGAAGCCGAGCTCAAGGAAGTACAGGTCGTCATGGCTGCTCGAGGCGGCTGCCTGTATAACGGAGGTGGGTGCGGCACGAGGAGGAGATGGTGCGGAAGGGGTGGCAAAGTAGTGATGACTGCTGGGTGGAGGCATATATCCATACCCGTCTGTCACTGCAAAAAACCAAACTCATTATGTTATAGATCATTTAATATTTTTAAGTGTAAAATATGTTCAATTCGATCGTCCTCAGCCAAAAAGTGCGAGACTACATACTTTGTTAGTAATGCAGGACATTAAAAAATGCTTTGTAAAAATTAAGATTATAATTATAGTAACTAACAAGATTTCAAGTCAGGTTATCATGAAAAGCAATTGTCTGTTTGTAGTTCACAAAATATTTGTAATTTTATAATTTTACAATCTACAATTCCTGAATATTGCAAGGAGTTGAGAAATACAAAAACTTGATTTACATGAATATTACGATTTTCATTTTTGTTTTCAAGTGGAACGCTTCACGATTACAGTATTACATGTCATCCTTGCACAGGGGCCATGCTAATCTTTTCTGTATCATTCAAATCTTGTACTGCCAAAGCAAGTTTTTCAGAGTTAAGCCCCTTTTATTTTGAAACATAGACAGTGGATATATTTAATGCACATACAGAGTTTAGGTATTTAGTTAATAAACATTTACCTTACTTTCTGCAATACAACAATAACTGTGTGAAGACAATAGTGATGCAAGACTGCGAGAGGTTACAATCAAAACAAAACGTTTCGATTAGCAGAATCAATCTGGCTTTTAAATGTTTAATCGAATGCATGTTTTAGTTATAATCTACCTAATTTGTTTAATGCAATTACTGAGTTAATACATTTAGATATTGATTATAAAAGTAAGAAATAGAATATTAAATAATTGCACAAAACACTTTTACACATTTTATAAGCATAATTTAATTCTTGACAGAATAAGGGGCATTATGTATACTAGTAGCTTGCATATTAATAGTGAAATATGTTTTAAGTAAAAATAAAATATAATTATAAAATCACTATACATTTATTAATAACATTCGGTATTTTTATAACACATTTAAACCTCATTTAAAACATGGTAGCTATAAAAACATGTACTGTTATGCACATGTACTTTAAAATTATAAAAGTAATTATAGTTTCAAAACTAAAGCATCTATCTTTTTACACTTCAAAATAATTTGATTCTTTCTCCTCTTTGCAACTAAAAGAGTTCCTTTGCTGGAACATGGAAAGGAAGAGCAATATCTCAAATTGAACGATAATTAACAATATTACTAGTATAAATCTTTGAATATCATGTTCTTTCCAAAATTGAAGTTGGTTTTCTATTTGATACAAAATTACCAAACCCTAACTTGTTGATTTTAAATAAATTATTGTGACTTTTGCAAAAGCAGCTTGTCTTTAAAAATTTTAAGATTAGTACCAATACAGTACGACAATTAAATTGTTAAATATATATCCGGAATCTAAAGCCGTCGCTCTAATTGCACATCAACATCCTAGGCGCACTATTTGCAGCCTGCACTTGACATTTAACATAGTTGCTCTAAAATAGCGACATGCCGATACCCGCTCGACGCCAACAATCCTAACCTAGGACAAAGACAGCTGCGTGTCGAAGGTCCACGGCTCTTATAAATAGAACCTTAAACTTGAAATTCGCTTTCGCCGGGAGGTTTGCCAGGAGCCGGGCTGGAGGCGGAAGCTGGGCGGGAGCGCAAGATGCTCGCGGTATTTCTGAAGCCTCGTGTAGTTGCATATGCCAACACTGGCGCGCTGCCGACCTGTCCCTCCCCGCGCCCCGCGGCATCACTGACCAATCCAACCTTGGACGCGGTCATTGCTGTGTGCCCCACCGCCACCGCGTGCTCGCCCCACTCACTTTCGCTACTGACTGAAGCCAACAGTTAAAAAGCTGTGACGAAAATACCATCCTGCGACCACTAGGACGATTCAGAACACACAAGAAAACAATTTTTTAGTCTAGTGTCAAAGTAGGACACTTCGTAGTTCTGCGTTGATGACATCACGTTAGTGCCATCATACTTGTATATGGAAGATGCGTTTATTTGCATAGGTTAAAAAGATGCACAAATAACTATAGTTCCTAGTCACGTATTCTATTAATTAGTGAGCTTTCTTTCCTTATTTCGAAACATGACGCTTATATTCCAATTGCGAACACAATTCAATATTTAGGGATATATTCCGTGCTTAATATGTATAAGAAGAAGTTAAGATATTAAATTTTTTAAATTTTCATTAATTGAATTCAACTTAAAAAATGTCATAGACTAGTTAACATCAAACATCATTTCCTATTTAGGCTACTAAAATATCTTTTCATTGGTTTAATTGGAAAGTTTGTAATTTGATTTGATTGATAAGGAAAGAATCATACATACTCGTATATAGTGTTAGGACTGTAATACCGAGTAGTAAGATTTAGTTGTAGACTTCAAACAAAAAGTCTACATTATCGCAATTTTATATCACTTTAAAGAAAATTACCTACTCTCCTAAATGTATTGCTACTAATTATTACTAGAAAGTAGCCTATTATTGTGTAAACTGCAAAGTGCAAACAACTACCAAGTTGCGATTACCCTGGTTTGATCACAAGGCTGATTATTTCAACTTGTAACTTGCCATTTTTTCATATAGCTTTTAAAAAGCGAATGTCACATTATATACGTTATTGATTTCAAATTAAATATTTCTAATATGCCTTATGGTTTGAAAAATTGGGTACATGAATGGTAATAATCCATGAAGATTCAAGATTTAATCGGTATTTCCAACATATTTTGAATGGACCACTTAAAATTCCCACCAGGAAATCACAAACTATTTCACCATCGAATATCTAGAAAACTATAAATACGATAGCGGAACTGTTTGTTGTAAGCTAGAATAAAGGTCGAGACCTCTTATCAGACCTTGACTGTGTTAACACGAGATAAGAGAGTGATTGCGAATATCAGCGGGATAACACTTCCTGTCTGCGCAGCACAGCCTCGCCAGGCCACCACTCGTCAATTCTAGAGCGCCACGCCGCACACTTAAGGTACAGAGCTTGACTTTGTCAACACGAGATAAGAGAGAATGATTGCAAATATCAGCAGGACAACACTTCCTGTCTGCGCAGCACAGCCTCGCCAGGCCACCACTCGTCAACTCTAGCGCGCCACTCCGCACACTATAAGGTACAGAGCTTGACTTTGTCAACACGAGATAAGAGAGAGTGATTGCGAATATCAGCGGGACAACACTTCCTGTCTGCGCAGCACAGCCTCGCCAGGCCACCACTCGTCAACTCTAGCGCGCCATGCCGCATACTTAAGAGCATAGATCGAGAAACTTCTATTTCATACCAACATATTCACCGAAACTAATACGACTTTAGTTCAGAATCAATCTACTCAACTGGATCCAAGGAAGTAAAATCACAATCCATTCTGCCGCTTCTTCCCTCTCTACTAAGTAGGCAATACGCACTACCGAAGGAGAAATATACCTATCTCTTCTATCACACAGTTATGCCAGGTAAAGCAAACTTTACGTATAGTGAGTGTGAGTGTGAGTGTGAGTGTGAGATGAGACGCCTAGTTGCACGCGGCGCGGAGGCGCGGGATTGGACGGCGCGGCGGAGTGAAGGTCACAAGCTGGGCTTATTTCCTGGTCATTGGCTCGTCCGTCTGGGACTGCCGCCATCTTGGTTTCTCAAGGTAACGTGGCGCTCGTTTCCGGCCGCGAACCTCGGACATACATACAAACAAGCCGCCACTCTGCCAAACAGTACCGAAATAATCGTATCCTACTGTTGCGGCCCGAGTAGGCGTCACCTGCCCGTGCCTCAACACCTCGACAGTGTACCTACTGAGGAACTTAGCACAGCAGTTGGGTAACTACTGAAAACATTATAAAGCAATATAGACATTAAAATACAAAACGCAAAGGGGGGCCATTTACATACGTGTTATTTACACGACTACTCACTGCATAACATACGTGTTGTGACTCTGAGAGGCCAAACTATTTCACAAGTTTAATCCTACGTTAATCAATTAAATAATAATAATAGCTCGGTTACGGCTACTCGGAGGCTATCAGCACTGTTGTTCTGACGCAGCAGTCGCTGATACTAGGACTGGCGCAGCGCGGCGATTGACGCAGTTGACCAAGGTCGGGCGATCGTTGACTTGCCGTGATCTTGAACTTGCGATAGTTGAGATGCCGGCTGACGGCCTCGCACCGCCATCGCCATGGCTTATATAACCTGGGGGCGCTTGCCATTTCTTTTACTACAGGCTTTTTTCATAATAAAACTCAAACTAGATTTGTGTTAGTTGCAAAGTTACAGAATTTCCTCCCACTGTATAGTCTACCAGTATATTTCCAAATGTAAATAATCCGATATAGAGAATCGCGGCATAAGCAGCATCTCAGTTCTAACAAAAACTATAACAATGCTGTTGTAGACTTTTATGGGTATTGTGATGGAATTGAAGGCTTCGATTAAAAACATTTTTAAGTATATTTTTAAACTAATTCAATTTCCTGTTCAAGAGTATAACAGAAACTTCATCGATTACCGTTGTTTTATGTTCTCAGAAATAAACTTACGAACACTGGCACCTTATGTTATTGTTATACGCAGCGTTCAATATGTAAAATGTGTGAATTCCGATCAAAATGTTTACACGTTAGTCACGATTTGGGCCATACACTTGACATGACCGCCCCACTTGACACGGGCACCCAGCCACCCAGTCTGGCAAGCCGAGAGGAGCGCCACTCAGGGAAGGAAACAATGTCGACCTTGAGGAAGTCAGTGTGTCGTTGCACCGGTCTGCTGCGGCCATTTTGAGCAATTTATGTGTCAGTTACCGGCAATCAGCACTGGACGTCTAGCCGACAGCCACAACCTTACTGCTGCTGCTGCCCAGCCTACAACTACAGTATCCTCGTTTTCTAACTTAACCAAGAGTTTGATTTATTGAAGGCCGAGGGGGAGGATTCAGAGGTGTGATTTTGCTCAACTACCGTTGAGCTGTTTGCGAGCAGGTGTAACAAATAATGTAAGGGAGCGAAGCTAAACTATAGAATAATTGCTTTAGTATTTGATTATTTGTATACAACATTAGATTTATAAAATGAAAAACATCGAACAATATAATAAAATACACATGCTTTACAATAAAATAAGTTTTATAGTGCTACCGATTGGAGTTAATTTCTCTCTTTTTCAATTTTACCTCCACTTTTATTTGTTACGATTAAATATTTAAACGTACTGTACAAGCCAAGTAAGAGACTGATAGTGACGGCTCAATAAAGTAAGGCGATGCAATAATGTTTGCTTTCGCTTTGGCAATATAAAACTGCGAGAGTACGGGTTAAAAATAGGTTGAGCACTGCAGCACGGCGCGGCGCGACCTTGGAGCGGACCTCAACCCGGCTGTTGCGCGCAGCGGCCGACCCCCACTCTCGCTGCTGTTTCCCTGCCCGCCATCCTCCCCCCACACGGCCGCATTGCTCACTCATCAGTCGTCAGAGAGAGAGACGTGCGCGCCACCTTCCACTGCAGCAACAGCGACTATGAAGTGAGAGAGATCTGTACTCACGGGGTGGTCTCGGCTGAGTAGCGGCGGAGGGGTGGTGGGGCCTGGCGACCTGATGGTGGTAGTACGGGGCCAGGAAATGTTGGGGGTAGAGGCTGGACGGAGACTCGGGCGACCTCCAACAGGACGAGACTGAATAAAACAAAAACATTAGTTAACAAACTGACCTGTACTCTGTGAACTCGTACAGAGCACTGATGTGTGATGCACATCGCACAAGTGTGTATGAGGGCTTACCTTGGTTGGTGGGCTGAAGGCGGGCTCTCAGTTCGTCATTGGAGGTGTGACCGCTGCTGCTGGAGTCTACATCTGACACTCCGGAGTCCGCAGGGCTGGGCGGTAGTGACCCTGCACACATTCACATACTCTCAGTCACGTCATCGTTAATACAGTGATATGATTGTATGGCAAACATATACAACCATATATACGAATTCACGGCTAATTGGAACAAAATATTCGTATGATTATAATATACAACAATCTTGATTGTACTGATATAGCTTCTAGTATAATAATATTAATTACAATTGTATATACAAGGTGCCCATCGTGACTCTGGCACCATTGTTATTTTAAATACTAACAAATTTACACTGGGAATTTCACTGTTCACATAATACAAACTTATCACCTAGCATGTGAATTATAAATTTCAAAATTTAATATCAATGTTCCAACAGGACAGTGAAATTAAAAAATTCAGAACAATATTTTATCAGTTAACGTAAAAGCTAACTCGTTTATTATCCACAGCCCACTACAGTGTTTTAGTGCCATGTTTTATCGTAGTGCTCAAACGCCATTGTGTAAATAATTTCAAATGTAATAAAAATGCCCATATCTAATTAAACTTGCATGAGTGCAATTAATAAACCACGAACATGAGTATAAAAATGGAGTACTAAGGAAATAACGGCCACAAGTATCTAGTACCGCAATAAGGCTGTCTATATGACAAGACCAGACTCTTACATCCCCTTACACTAACATCGGGACCGAAACCTGCAGTTCACAGAACGGTCAACTTCATTGTGCCAAGGAGGAGTGTCAAGGCGAACAATTTATTACCGTCTCTTTGCTATATTTAAAAGGAATAAAGGATGGTTTTCTCAAATCGGATTAGGCGGAAGTGGAGGTAAACAAGACAGGTATGAATACAGGACGGTCTGTAAGGACGGCTTAGCGCTGACCGTTGTCCGGCATCGGGGCAAGGGTGAGCGGTGTCCCACACTGTCCTGGGACCGCTCATAATTGTCTAAGGTGAACAATTCCTGTACGCCGTATCTCAATCTCAGAAAGTAAAACGAAACACCAAAATATTATATTATACAATTATTACTATTGTGTATTTGGATCAGATTTCATGTCTGGGTTTGAACAATAATATTTTCCCAGCTACAATCACTACAATTCACTACAATCGTGGAAAACCTGTGTATCAACTACTTCTCCCGGTTATCAAGCCTCAAGAGCTAGCCAACAGCTAAAGAATAAGAATTATTCAAATCATTCTATCGGAAATGTTGTATTTTTATTATCTACAAACATACAGGTATCAAAAATTGATCTCTAAATCGTGTCCAGATTTCTATGGGTTTGTACTGTGAGCATATTATTTAAGAGGCAATGTGCTTTCACTGTTACTTGTTTAGTTACACATTTGTACTTTTTCAGCACGTTCCCTGCATGAAATGAGGTTTGATGCTTTTATTCCAGTTCGTAAAATTAATGAAAATGTAAAGTTTTATAGTTTTTAGTCATATAGGCTACAGTCGTATATGAACAATTGTCTAAACATGTTATATCTCATCCACAATGAACTGTATCTCTGGCCTGAGTTTTATTGAGTTTCATATCAAGATTACCAAACTGTTTAGGTATGCGTTGTCAGAAAACCAAAATCCTTCATTTTTTTAAAAAAGATATGCGAGAAATGAACTGACTTTAAAAATTAAAAAATATTAACTCGTATGATTACTATTTTTATAAATACTGTTGGCATTAATTAAATTGACGCGTATGCCTACACTTTGGTGAATAGAAAATGTCGGTAAATTAAATATGAACAATCTAACGCGAATTTACTTCAGCTATACTCTTTGTCAGACCCTCATCCCATCTCAGTCCAGCAACGTCTGTCCTGGGTAAAAGTGTTCAATAGTAAATCCGTCTTTTTGGAAGTTCCGATTTTCCAATAGTATTCTTCCACTGTTACGTTAAAATGGACGTAAAAGAACACTGCATTTCTTGTTTGGCGGTACACTATTAATTGAAAAAGTAACCAAAACAATGGAACAAATTAAACACAATTAAAATTCAATAAAATTTAGTAGGTATACCAATATTTATTTTACTTAATTTTTTATGTCTTTCCCAAGGATCTAATGCCAAAAGAATTGTACATAAATTGATGTAAATAGGTGTAAGTTTAAACGTATTCACCAGACCAATGATTTTATTTCCACAAATATCGTTAACTCTCTGAGCCGATATGAACAGTTAATGTGAGAACGCTGCGGATGTATAAAAGTCCCTAGGATGAGCAATGTCCGAAGTCCAGATAATGGTATTATTTATATGAGATGACAGGCGCGAGCGGCGCGGCAGTGTCGGGGCTACGACAACAGGTTCTGAGTGATGGCCGTCAACCGTCGCTGACCAGTGCCCAGTGCACCCTTCCCTATCTCACTAATGACCAAAACAACCCTTTGGGAAATTTTTCAACACCTTGGGGCTGGCCGGCATATTTCACAGGCTCGCATATTTAGTTAGGCTGACGCATCGACAGCTTTATCACCCGCGGTCGCGGGAACTCGTTCTGCAGTAACGGCCGGACCCTGCCTGTAACACATCACGAGGTGGGACAACGGCCGCGAGAGGTTTATGAGGGAGGGAGATTACCGGTACCGCAGATTTAACAGAACAAAACACCCTGAGATCGTACTCGGCATGTCCAGACTACTTACGACCAGACGAACTGCTTGACCGTTGAGTTAACACATTTATACATCAAAATGAGACATGTTTTCCTTGGGTTAAGCCTCGTTAAATCTGAGTGTTGTATTTTTTGTTGATTTGCCTGATTTTGTGGCATATATATAATACAAAATAAGAGTCCTCCCTCCCTGTTCCCGTTAAATTTAGGTCAAGAAACTGATTAGAAACGATCTTGGTGCAAAGTTCATTTTTATTTATTTCATATAAACAATTTTGTGTGATTGTTTACATGCGGTTTTTTGTGAAGAGTCTAGTTTTGTGATACTTTTATGGCTATATGAACAATATATGTATATGGGAGTACTGAGCAATACACACGAGAGACAGAACTTGAGTTCGGCAGACACAGCAGACAACGCTACCTTTAGTTACAACATATCACGTATACAGTAATAATGTAGTTTATTTACTATTTTCAAACTGCGAAATGAAAGGATTAGGTAATTATTTTGTTGACTACAAAATATTTTAGAGTCATCAAGAATATGAAAAATGATGACAAATGCTGAATTGTGATTCGTAATTATCCCAAATTGCGCTGCAACAGATTTATCCGTTTAAAGGAAACATCGTTTAAAGCTGATAGTTTGAAACGTATTTGACCTTGGCTAATACCTGACCTTAGCTCTTCCTCGGATTCATCACTCGCGAGTAAAGTACAATATTGTTAAGTTCAAAATAGGTTTATTTAGAATTATCTATAATATTTAGAATTAATTAGAAAGTCTATGGTGACTAGCTCATTTACGCTTATGATGTTTTCTCCAAATGATGTTTCAATATGTCTTTTTACGAAATACAACTTGACGTACAAATTCTTCCATTCGATCATACTAGTATGTTTATTGTTTCCAACATACTTCAGGCTCATCTGACAATTTTAAACAGACGACGCGTGGTGCGGCATACGGCTATGTAACTAACTGACTGATATGATCCTCAGAACAAATATTGGCCGCTCAGTCTGCTCGAAAATTGTTTTCGTTACTACTGCGTAATTACGTATTGCCATAATTTTATTAACACTGTAGAAACATTTGTGTTTATGTTACACAAGTTCAGTTCTCCTTATTAATTAAAGGAAGTGAAATGCCTGTAAACTAAATTCAACAGAATAATATTTTGTTTTTGTTTATTTTTGCCAGTGTAGTTTTAATGCATTTAAAATTAGCGCTGAGTGGCAGGCGCCGGAAACTAGATCTCCTGTTTCCGAGGAGTTAGAAAAGATAGCAGGACGACTTTCAATATGGATTTCCATTTTTTCTCTCTTCACACTATGATGGCTAGTATTCACTGACGAACTGTATGTATACATGAGGGCAGGATGGCCGTTAGATATGACAGAGATCAATGTCGGGGGGAAGGAGTGGACACAGGAAGAGACCGTTGGACAGAACAGGTTGGGCAGGATCTCTGGTCGCAGCATCCCTGCCCTCCCCTGCCACGTGTCCCGTTCCCCGAGGTCCGCCGTTCCGCTCCGCGTCGACCCTGCAGACGGAACATCATTATTTTATTACTATCGGTTTTAATAAATCCCGTTCAGTTCTTGCATCTCGAGACATTCCTCTGTCATTTGCTGCACCATATTCCTGACACACGCACCGGTTTCAATTAATAATGAATATGTAAGTATAAACAATACAAATAAAGTAAATGAAAGAATGTTCAGAAAGAGTTCAGTCAAGTCTATTTATTTAGGTAAGCTCCGATGTGTTCATAACCTCAAACACTGAGTGCAGTCGAAGTTCGTAACTATTAATCATCGGCCAGAAACTTTAATGGACAGGGAGAGAATATTAACCGGCTCAGAGGGGCTGAGTGACCAGTGGGCAGTGGCGGTGGCCGGAGAGGGGTAAGACAAGACAGGCCGGCCAGTAGACAAAGCCGGGTCGGACCACTGGCCATCCCTGACCTAGGAGCGTGGGACCACACAACCCTTCCGACATTTCCTAATTCCGTTAAACTATTATCTCTATCCCGGTCGGACTGGACACTGGCCACTTCTAATTGACGACCTGTTCCCGCACCGCACTGACCGTTGGTCAACTTTGACCAGAGACCCGTTCGGCACCGGGACACGATTACCTGGTTCTACACCGGGACCTCTCCGCTGACCAGATCAAGCTGATCTTCTGCCGAATCGTTCAGAAGAGTTAACTGTCAGAAGATTGTTTTGGAAGGGCAAAGGAAATTGTCCTATTTCGTCTTAAACTGCATTTTGGAACTATTATTGAAAAATTAAATTCAGAACTTTTTTGCAACTACTGATTGCGATTTACAATTAGAACATCTGTTAAAATTGAATAAACCATGAGGCAATCGGTTCGGGTCGAAACAACAACAGGATCTGAGGGCAGGAGCAGTTTTGGGTGTTTTGAAGGAAAGCTGCAGGCAGGGTGAGTGCCGCAACAATAGACAAGGGTTGCGCCGGGCCTGTCCGCAGCAGCCGCGCGTGCAGAAAGGGGTGACACAATGTGCGGTAACACGCGGCCGCGGCAAGGGTTTACGTATTTGTGGAAAACAAGTCCAGCTGCAGCGTTATTGACGCAACTGTATCCGTAGACACCGACACTTGCTGCGGACAGCTGCTCTCGGGACCGGGGTAGGGCTTGCTGGGTCTGACACATATGAAATTATTTCCCTTTAGATTGTTCATATTTAATTAACCGGTATTTCTTATTTGCCAAAGTATGGCTGCGCGTCAATTTAATAGCAAATGGTTATTTTGTACTAAACGACAACATAATTGCTATCTGAGTAGCAATTATATTGTGCGTTAATTATGGTTGCAAATAAAAAAAAGAGAAACAATCAGAAACACGATCAGGTCATACATGGATAAACAATTGAAGTAGACTGTACAGTGCATCCGATAGTCACTACACACTCATAATATTGTTGGCACAAATAAACAAATAAAATATTAGAACACTTTAAAAAACAAATTTCTGGAATCAACAGAGTATATATAGGTGTGACGACATGCTGTAGTCAAATCAAGTCTGTCATTACGTGTATCGTCAGTGGATGGGCTGAGACACTTAAATAATTACAAATTGAAAGATAGAACTCGATTTGTTCAGAGTTCTGGCAGACTATCAATTAACACGACAGGAGCACCTAAAGTACAATATATGTCACGTGCCGCAACACACTACCCCGCACGGGACATTTTTGTCCTTCAGTTTTTGTCGTATCGGGTTAATGGGTGGAAAATGTAAAAAAAGAAGCATTGTAACCGATCACCCTGAGTACTTTTCGGATCAGATCAAAATTGCGTTTTTGCCCATAAAAAGTCAATAAGACCAGCTGGAGGGATGATCAGGCGCAGCTGTCAGGCACCTGGCAACTTTACCTAAACAACCCCATTTTCCGCACTTTCGCCCCCAAAATGTGCAAGGGTTGCGTAAAGGGGTCGGAGTGGGGCCGGGACCCTCCCGGAGCGGAACAAAGGCGCGGTTACTCGCCGGACCTCGCGTCACGTCGCCTTGGAGATAAACAAGCCCAAATATAGCATTTTGTTATTCAAATTTGAATGGCACTCGTGCAAAACAAATGGTTTCCAGCACAAGGATGGATATATTGTCAGTCCCCAGAATGGTGCTGCGGCCATTTACTCACACACTATAGATATTCATTTGGAATATACAAGAGATCCCAACACAAACGTTGAGACGTATTGAGAGGTTCACAATAACAAACTACGTAATCGGTCTTCGTAACTGAAATGTATTTATAAGATGCTGAGGACAATGCTAATAACTGCTAATAACAGTTATTAGCAATAATGCTAATAACAATTATTGGTAAAGCAACAAAATATAAGTATTCCAAACACGTGTATATATTAAACAACTGAGAGTACTCACCGGTGTTGGAGTGGTTATAGTTGAGGAGGGCAGCAGCGGCATGATGCTGGGAGAGGATGCCGTGTAACAACGCCTTGTGATCGGTTTCCCGTTCCCGCTTGATATAGAGAGGACCACCGGTAGTAGGTGGCGCAGTGTCCACTGTAACACAACACAGCACATTGTACAATGCGTATACTCCATGTGTATATTCCGTACTTATGTACATTACTACGCGTATTTGTAAATTACGACATTTAGTTGGTAGAATAAACAGCTGGGGTGGGAGAGCGGGGACAGATAGTAGACCGAATTACTTTTGTAACTTACTTTTGTAACCGACTAACTTTTGTTATTATCCAACTACACGAATAGACATCAAAAGCAATCTTGGATTCTCTGTAGCACCTTGAAAACATAACTGCATCAACTGTCAAATCGAATAAATGCGTTCCAGTTCAAAAATATTGAAAATATAATTAAAATAAAATACACAAATTGAGCGCAAAACACCAATATTGATTACGTAGTATTGCGGTGCCTACGCAATGTGTGCTCACATCTGCGTGACATTCAGAGATTATTGATTGGTTATCTTGGTATTACGGTGATAGCTGTAGCAGCACATTGTAATAACGTATACATCTTTTGTCACTAACAATAAATGTTTGGAAATTTTGTAATTACGTAACAAAAGGTGCCTATTCAACCTCTGTATTTATAATAAAACACTTTGTATTTTACAGTAATATTAGTAAAATGCGTCAAAACGGCGAAGTATATGAAACGCGACTCGATACATTTACAAGTGATAACTGATCTCATTGTCATCTGTTTCCGTCATCAGTTGTGAAATCCAGTCCCGACTCCTGATGGAGGAAGGCGCTAATATTTTCTGTAGCACTGTTCCACTTTAAACGTAGGCTATACCGGTACGTTCAATTATGATTCAAATTAAAGTTCGACACGGGTTGTTAACGAGTGACATTGCCGCGACTTTACTACTGATCTATCATCTGAAGTGAGTTGTGTCACACGGCACCACAACAATGGGCACTATTTGTAGCTATCTCCTGGTCCACTCCGCGGTGTGTTGTCGTTGCTGACGGCGGACTGGGCTTGGCCACGCTCCCGTCATTTCGACATCTTCAGATAGGAAATAAACGTGACCCACTTCCTACATTTGCCAACCCGCTGTTGAAAACGCTACGTGCCAATAATTCGTTTCCAAACCCGCGTCACTCAACTTTGCCCGACTTCTCGGCTGGTTGAAGCCCTGAGTAGTTTTACCTGTACTCGTACGTCTATTACATACAACGCCGTTTCATGTAGAGTACAGAGTATTGACGATCGTAAGACGATTGACAATAAATAACCAACCAACACTACTGACTTCATAATGATTATCCATCAAATTGGCGTTTGATTAAAATATAAATTTTGAACTAATAAAATATTAAAAGGACAATAAATTTAGAATTACGTATGTTTAACATAAGATCTCAATATTGCATTACCTTCATCAAGATGACGAGACAATGCAAAAATTATATTTAAATTCCTTACGTAATCATTATAAAAATATACAATAAAATTGGAATACAATAAGTCAAGTGTACCACCACTATCAGTGCGCCTGTTATACTTGGGGCACGCACGAGTCTGCCGAACATAGTGAGCGGCGACACCCGTTATTATCGATTGTAGTGACAGATAACAGCAAGGTAAGTCACGAGACCTTGACGACAAAACGACCTTGACGTTGACGTTGCTATTGGGACTGTCATACTTGGGGCACGCACGAGTCTGCCGAACATGGTGAGCGGCGGCACCCGTTATTATCGATTGTAGTAACAGATAACAGCAAGGTAAGTCACGAGACCTTGACGACAAAACGATCTTGACGTTGACGTTGCTATTGGGACTGTCATACTTGGGGCACGCACGAGTCTGCCGAACATGGTGAGCGGCGACACCCGTTATTATCGATTGTAGTGACAGATAACAGCAAGGTAAGTCACGAGACCTTGACGACAAAACGACCTTGACGTTGACGTTGATATTGGGACTGTCATACTTGGGGCACGCACGAGTCTGCAGAACATGGTGAGCGGCGACACCCGTTATTATCGATTGTAGTGACAGATAACAGCAAGGTAAGTCACGAGACCTTGACGACAAAACGACCTTGACGTTGACGTTGCTATTGGGACTGTCATACTTGGGGCACGCACGAGTCTGCCGAACATGGTGAGCGGCGACACCCGTTATTATCGATTGTAGTGACAGATAACAGCAAGGTAAGTCACGAGACCTTGACGACAAAACGACCTTGACGTTGACGTTGCTATTGGGACTGTCATACTTGGGGCACGCACGAGTCTGCCGAACATGGTGAGCGGCGACACCCGTTATTATCGATTGTAGTGACAGATAACAGCAAGGTAAGTCACGAGACCTTGACGACAAAACGACCTTGACGTTGACGTTGCTATTGGGACTGTCATACTTGGGGCACGCACGAGTCTGCCGAACATGGTGAGCGGCGACACCCGTTATTATCGATTGTAGTGACACCGGCAAGGCATGTCTCGTGAGCTTAACGACAGTCAAACCATGGTCACGCCCAGCGAAACGGCCGGAAAACGAGCGACAGCCAGCGTCTGTTGCTATCAATGGTAGTGACAACCATCGACAGTCTTCGTCACCTTAGCAGCACGACCTTGACGTTATCAGCGATATTGTCACACGTGGCGGGTGATAACTGCTATCCATACAGCACGGTACGGTATATGTGACCTTCATTAAGACTTGCACATGCGCATATTGTCACCGTTGTTCGACGCAACACTGATAATAATTAATTTATGGCTGTTTTACACATATTGTTTTGAATGATTTCACCCAGTCAATGTAAAAAGTTTCATACTAATCGAAGAATTATTTTGATAACACGGAAAGTAGGAGATACGAACAAACACTGTATCGAGACCGAGAGTCAGAGAAATCTGGACAATGGAGTAATCTTTAGTTGTAGAATATTTCAGATAAACCAGAATTAACTAAATATAATGTAATCAAATAGTTATTATAAATGTCAAGCACCTACGATACTGTTACAATCTCTTGCAATTGATGATCGATGCTGTTCCACCATGTAAGATACAATCCTTTAAATGAAATGTTGATAACTGAAAGTGCGAATGCAGTCATTCAAGGAAGAGGAAGAGAGACAGCTCCAGCCAGGAGTCAGTACCATGTAAATCGGCCAAAATGTTGCAAAAGTTTTAAAAATCTGTCTAATTTACAATGAACACTTCACGAACACTACAACACAAGATAAGGCATACATATTCATGATATGTAAGTTATATTTTATAATATCACTCCAGATGAAGAGGGTAGATTACATATTAGTCATAAATTGTAACAGAATTACGAAATCACTCTAAACTCATTCTAAAACAGTCAAACCTACATTTTACACGTTCATTTGCCAAAAAGCGATTACATTGAATTCATATTCGCTTTTGTTTTACAAATGCCAGCGATTCGGCGTGAACTTAAAAACGAAAACTCATTGATTACAGAGAGTCGCATAAGAAGAGCTTTGAACTGAATTTGGTTATGGCATTGATTAAATCTTGGCACTATATTTAACTTGTCGCGGAAGATGGAGATTTCAATGTATTCTAATGTATAACACCATAAGCAAATTTTCAACGCAGATTTTCGTATTTATTAAATTATTTTTATGAACCATCCATCACCAGGTTAAATACGCTTTAATACAAAAACAATATGTTTTAGGTATAAATAATTGTCTTTGCTTTCCTTCCAAGCATATGTATATACACAAAAAATAAATGTTTAACACTAATCATCATAATTACAAAAATATATATATAAATAGTCCACTGTTCAGCAGGACACGCGTACTTCAAGTTAATAACGAACAACATAATTAATTAAATTCATAGTAAAATTGATGCGATCGTTAAACAACCTAAATGTGACGAACAACCTAACAGTATGACACTGATGGTACTCTGTTACACCTGGATGTTGGTTTTGCCACTATTACAGTAGTAAGCATAAGTAACTTATTCTATAATGAATAAAGTGAAACAGTACTTTGTTGGTCAAACAAACACGTACGGCTGCACATGTACTAAATCTTTCAAAATTGTCGTAATCTAAACCTAAATACTCCAACACAAAGTTTCTTCTGTCCACAAAGAATTAAAACGCCAACTACATTGTTCGCTCCCATAGTTTGACGAGTTTAATATAATCTATATTAATATTAATGTGTACACGCACAAAGCAGGCACGGCGCGGCCAAGTGAAGAGACGGTTGGTGAAGTAAGGCGTTCCGGAGAGTGGTTTGGTTGCCGGAAGTGAGTAGCGGCCGGAAATGGTCACCCATTGTTGTCGGCGAGGCCTCCACATCTTGTGATCAAAGCGCACCACCTGCACGGTTCACGCCCACACTCGGGTACCACCACCGACACTGAATCTGTCATATCGCAGTGACAGCTCGAGACGTTCAATTAATTTATCAAATGGAAACAGCTGATGAGGGATACCTGCTTATCGGAATAGGCTGAGACCATGGTACATTTACACCACTTGAGTACTTCTTCGACCTGTCCGAGGCAGATTAAAATCTATATTTTGCAGTAAAAAACGGGGCAAAACCATTCCTATACTGAATCATTAATCGTGATGCCGTCTATTAGATCCTGGACGGACAGAAAAAGAACATTTCTTGAAAGCACAACTGTGGTTGTCGAGCTCGTCCTGACCGGCGCGGCGGAAGATGAAGTAACAGAATGTGGGCCAGTTATATAAAGCGAGGAAGCAAGGGAAAGTGGGCTGCGGCACGGCTCAGCTCGGCGGCAGTGTTGCCACACCGCTCTCTCCTTGACCCATTGGCGCGGCGTCGACCTCGATACTATACCGTCACCTGCTTCACACTTCACTCCTCGTCAGTTCATCGTTGCTACTTCAAATTTGGGTACACAGGCGAGAAATATAGTAAAGCATCCTCTCTACACTAACGACAGGGGATCGCGCTTACTGGATCCATCTATTACTAGATTCTCCAGATAGAAATCTTAAAACTATTCCAGCAAACGTGAATTCAAGAACCTGACAGACTATGGGTGAGAATAAAAATGTACTCAAATAAAGGTACAACTATATATCCTTCAAGTAAGTGTCTGAACGGCCAGGAAATGCAGTTGGCTCTAACGGGGAGAGTGAGGAGAGAGTAAAGTGTGTCGGACGAGAGAGTGGTGGCCCGGTTCTCACCGTCGTTTTCTACCTGTCCTGTAGTAGATAGTGATTGCCTCCACTTCCGTTACCTACAAACCGGATACCGGCTGAGCTCGGGCCCGCCAGGGGAAAGCGGGGAGAGTGTGCACGGCCTTGTGCATCTCACTCACACTAGACCGGCGACTTGCTCGTCACTTCGTAGGAGCTTTTCCTCGAATGTGGCACAGCGGAACACAGATCTGACTTCAGTGCGGATTGACAGCCAAAACAAATAGTCTGTAAAGGACGGTTCTACTTGTCACCCTGCCCCAGAACTCGGGACGTTCAAGGACGACTTTTACACGATTGAGTGGCGTTTGTTTACGCGAGGAGCGCGGCGAATCAATGAAAGCGAAACCGAGACCGAGTTCGAGGGAAACGTTGAATAGCACTGTTCTGGGAGACAAGAGAAGGTGATCATAAGACAATGGGGTGTAAATCTCGGCGGTCGGGCCAGGGCAGGGGCTGTAGCGGCGAGAAAGTGAGGGTTGGGGGAAAGTAGGTCAGTGGGCTACCCTTCCCACGCACCCCTCCGAGCCTCGCCGGCTTACAGGTATATCGTCGGGAATAAAACATCGCCGCTCAGGTACAACGACGGGTATCGAATCAATTCTTCAGCACGTGCATTATAATAGCTGCCTTTTACACTTTAACATTTTTTTCTGATACTCACAAATGTATGAATAAAAACGGAAATGTTCAGAATCTAGAGTTCAGAAGAAACAATCTGTCAAACTGAGGTGACGTAACAAGATCTATTTTTAGCGCGCTGTTTGTCTATCTGCGTCTGCTGTCAGTTGTTAACCTCATTCCACGGCCAGTATAGTCTCCAGGGAGCATTTACATAACAGACACGAGTGGACATGTTCTGTGTATTAACAGTAAGAGATAAGAGATCGCCTCACCTAAGTACCGACGCTGAGTTGCACGCCCCCCCTCCCACACCCCTCACTTCACACTGTACTTGGCCTAGATAGTGTAGGCCCTGCCGTCTGTGCGCGTGAGCGGGGGCTCCTCTCCTGCAGTCAGGACGGTTTTTATCGTCAAACAAAAACAGTGCGGTATGCATATTAATGCTGATGTAGTTCCATCGCCCATTAGCCCCGCCGACGGGGTAGACGGCCCGTTACGGGTACAAAAAACAAATATGTCTCCCTCGCACATCCTGACCTAAGACATAACGCGTTCAGGATACCTGTCTATAAACGAGAAATAATTTCCAAGCAACTCACTTGAGTTACATTTGATTATACATAATCGATAGCATACACTTACTATTCTCGAATATTCTACAAAACGAACTTCTATTTCTCCTTAATCTGATGGTCTAACTCAACAATTGTAAGACGCAATAATAAACTTGAACGAGATAACAAATGAAACTCACATTCACATGCGCATATTTGTTGTATAACTAAGCGATGCATAAGTCCATGTAGAATACATTTTAACCGAACTTCCGGAAAATTAAGACCACCGAAAAAAATTCATTCTCGACATGAGCGACTGACGCTGATGTGATACTGTCCGCGTGCGCTGAGAAGAGCGAAGTGGCGGGAAATAAAGCCGTGTAAAAATGACACTACCAAACTGAGAGATAGTCTGCGCGTAGTGCTATTTCAGCACTGTTATCAGCACATTTATACAATCTCCCAATTCTGATAGTCTCCATACTCGAGCCTCTCTGTTCTATCATCACACCGACTCTTGCATGTGTGCTGCTGGCTAGATTATAACACGATAGAATTAACGTCAAAAAGTTACATTCTTTACAATAACAAGTAAACCCTTTATGTTCTTATTTGACAATTAACATCTTTATGAAAGAAAAATTTGTAATACAGGTCAAATCGATTGTTTTACGTAAGTCAAGTATTGTCGTACGACGGCGATGGTGGTTAACTTTTAAATATGGATTTGATAAACTTTAAATAAGTAAAGAAATTCTAGTATAGCTACGCCTACGAGAAAGTAACTGATCTCGGGGCTTTGAAAGGCTACAAGAAGGAAAGTATGTAGCCTACCTACACTTAGAGATAACAACAGAGTTGTCGATGTGTACACAGAGTGGTGTATGGTGGTGTGAAGTGAGGAGGAAGTGACGTGCCGGCGCCACGCGCAGGCAGACACACACGTGGCGGTTATCATAGTGATAAGCGGCCTGGTATGATGATGAGGGGTGGAGGGGGGGGGTTGACGTCACGGCCTAGCACAACTCCCCGTGCCTCGCGCCGTGCCGTCACCACGCTGCTTGTCAACTGAACATGCTACTCAAGATAACCGCAACAGTTTGTAATTTTGTTGTCAGCCAACTGCTGTAGACTACTTAGTTGACGTAGAGGCGGATTTGGCTGTAGAATATTAAAGCAAGTGCAACCCTCACACAGAATCCTTTGCTCGCCACAATTCACAATTCCCATTAAAAGTCCAATTATTGAAACTCCAGCTCAGTGTAAGAGCTTGTGAATTGTTGCCACATGTGGTCGTGGAAGATTTAACAAAGCGCAACCAATTTAACCACACCGTTAAGCTTATTAAGCAGAAAATACTACACTAATTCAAGCTTAGATTTAAAGGGCTGAATCCTGATTACTAAATTGGTTTTAGGAGTGCTATATCGTACACACAATCCTATTGTTTATAGATAAATAAATTATGTTTGACATTGCAAAGTGACAGCCCGTCCTCAAATTTTATAATATGGAATACAATATACAGTATGTTGTTATATGTAATTACTGATCGAGTTTCTTGTGAGTAGCAACTGAGAGGAATGCCAGACGACAGCTTCTTGAAAGAGAGTTTGAGTAAAAACAGGGCCATGCCGGCCGGTTGTAATTAATGAAGACGAGTTTAGTTTATTGGCGGAGTGAAGAAAAGTGGAACAGGAAAGTGTCTGTAGAAATCTGGATGAATGGGAGCTTACTCTCACTGTTATTGACCCGCGTCACCGCTACCGCCGCTCCTGCCGCTACTGCCGCTCGTACTGGCCGGCTTGTCCAGGATCATCACACCTCTCACGCCAGTGACCACACAGCACCGCCTCGGTCTGGAACCGATTGTGGGGATTGCCTCAGGCGTTGGGAAAATGACGCAAAGGGAGATACACCAACTTGTGAAACGGTTTGCGACACGGCGGTTGTTGCAGAACTGAACCGGGCCTTGGACCGTGACCGCGCTAGCAAAGGCTTGGACCGGAGGATTTGTGTTCAGGCCTTCCCTTTCTACAAGCACCTTGATTGTTTACAGCAGGTTGACACTAACTCGATATCAATAGTGAACGGTTACAGCCACATAAATCACATCTGCGTAGAGGAAACAAGGCTGCAGAACAGACTTAAGCAGGCACGAACATTGACGGTCGAAGATGTAAATACAACCAAACCGAATATATGCGGTTCAATGTTGGTACCTTATTATCCGTGTGTTTCGTTTAATAATAAATTATCTATTGCAAACGGTAATCCTTTATATGGGTCATACTACCCCAGTACAGTAACCGTCAATATACAGGGAACCTATATTAAATAAGGTTCAAAATGACTTGACAGTTACAGTTGTCTTTTAAACATGTATGTTCTTTAATCTTTTGGTTAATATAAGCTTAAGGGCTATAGTTGGGGGTTGAAAGAAGGGCAGTAATGTTGATTGATATATAGTCGGGAGAAGAAACATGAGCAGTAATCACTGAGCGATCAAACGGAAGCATTGTAGAATGTAGACAGATATACTCCATATTGGCAGCGATATTGGTCCTGGCGCACTACTTAGCTTCATCTATAATTCAGCATACGGTACCACTACATTTTTCACTACCAAGATTCACACGTTAATGTTATGTTTGATAAGCGAGGGTTACTGATACGAGTACATCGATAGTAAAATATACTACTGCACTAGCTTTCGGTGTATTTATGTGTTTAGTAATGGGCTGATTTGTGACGAGTTCAAATAAAAAACACGAGAGAGATTAATAGTAAAACTACTTATACAAATATAAACCATCGGTGTCAGTGCAAGCATACTCACTGTAGATTTACAGAAAGATTCGATAAGTACGAATTAATTAAGTTCTTCAATCAGTGAGTTTATATTGAAACCCAAGTTATTCAGTATTGGTTGTTAGTTAGGCTGTAAAATAATCTTTCTAACAAAACTTTCTATGATTGTAGAAAGCACACACTAAAAAATAACTAGTTTTAATAAAACCCCATTATTGTGAAATAATGTGCGTGGAGTAACGAAATGAACAGGAAGAAAGGCGGTCCATGAACGCGTTATAATCAATAATCAACCATCAGTGTGTGGTATCGCAGCTAGCACGACCACGAGCTCGAGACAGCAGCGGCCACACTTCCGCCCGGTCTGTCTCGACCCGCTTTCAGTTTGTTGACCAGAGAAACCTCTCGTCTTCACATCCGAAAGTTATCCCCGGACATAACAGCTTCCTTCCCGCGCCGCGAACTTTCGATGTCAACGCACCGTCACTGGGGTCTGGGCGGGGGCGCAGTCGTGCCTCGTAGTGGTGATGTCTTATCGTCAGGCAGGTAATTTGGTGACAGGACGGCAGAGATTAAGACTGATGACAGATGATAATATGAGTTTATATAGTTTAGATATATGATGAGTTTCAATTATAATATGAGCCCGTCAAATATTGCCTTATATAAATCAATGGATGCTGTAGGAGTGCCTGGTAGTGGTGATGTCTTATCGTCAAACAGGTAATTTGATGACAGGACGGTGATCAAGAGACTGAGACTTATGAAAGATGACATGATGATATGAGTTGCCGTCAAATATTTCCATATACAGTGTGATATGTAACTCTGTGGTTGCTGAACTAGTGCCTAGTGGTGGAGAGGTCTTATCGTCAAACAGGTAATTTGATGACAGACGATGATATGAGTTGCCGTCAAATATTTCCATATACAGTGTGATATGTAACTCTGTGGTTGCTGAACTAGTGCCTAGTGGTGGAGAGGTCTTATCGTCAAACAGGTAATTTGATGACAGACGATGATATGAGTTGCCGTCAAATATTTCCATATACATTGTGATATGTAACTCTGTGGTTGCTGAACTAGTGCCTAGTGGTGGAGAGGTCTTATCATCAAACAGGTAATTTGATGACAGGACGACGCTCAGGAGATTGAGATTGATGACAGACGATGATATGAGTTGCCGTCAAATAGTGCCGTATACAGTGTGAGATGTAAATCAATGGTTGCTGTAGCAGTGGCTGGTAGGTAAGCAGCAGGTGGGGGTGGGGGAGGGTAGGTTGCTTGGTTACGGGCACGCGGCGCGCTGGAACG